>NC_058101.1:30905227-31209545 GCF_020171115.1 Neogale vison
GAGCATAAAAACTATCATAACTATTATTTTGTAAAAAGACAGAAAATTATAAAATCAAAAAGTAGAACGGGCATAATCTCAGAATAACATATAGTTTCTTCCCAAGTTAGGATAGTTAGAAGAGTTATGCAATACCCAGCACCATCAGACTTATATTTCCTATTCTGCCAAAGAATAACAAAATCTTCGTCTGGGTGAAGTTATGTCTCAAGTGTCTTTTGGATTCTAGGATTCTATTCATGTCCTATGTCATTCTGTTTGATATATTTTATATATGTTTATTCTATATAGTAGTTCACTTTTAATTTATAATGGCCTATCTCCTACAGATGATTACAGATAATAATTTTCACAAATCTCAAGCTGGCTCTGCCTTAACTTACTTTTAATTGAAATTGTTGTAGAGAGAGTTGTAGATTCAAATGCAGTTCTAATGCAGTTCACATGTAGTTCTTAAAAGGTGAGACTGGTATATATACACAATGGAGTACTACGCAGCCACCAAAAGAAATGAAATCTTGCCATTTGCAACGACATGGATGGAACTAGAGGGTATCATGGTTAGTGAAATAAATCAAGCGGAGAAAGACAACTATCATATGCTCTCCCTGATATGAGGAAGTGGTGATGCAGCATGGGGGGTTAAGGGGGTAGGAGAAGAATAAATGAAACAAGATGGGATTGGGAGGGAGACAAACCATAAGTGACTCTTAATCTCACAAAACAAACTGAGGGTTGCTGGGGGGAGGGGGGTTGGGAGAAGGGGTGGTGGGGTTATGGACATTGGGGAGGGTATGTGCTATGGTGAGTGCTGTGAAGTGTGTAAACCTGGTGATTCACAGACCTGTACCCCTGGGGATAAAAATATATTATATGTTTATAAAAAATAAAAAAAATTTTTAAAAAAGGGTGAGACTGGTGGTGGGTATTAAGGAGGGCGCATATAGCATGGAGCACTGGATGTGGTGCATAAACAATGAATTCTGGAACACTGAAAAGAAATTTTTAAAAAATTAAAATATAAAGTAATAGAGAAGCCCCATAGTTACTTTCTTTATCCATTGTAATACAGTACTTTACAGAACACAGCAAGGATATTGAATAGATACAATTCACACATATTATTCTAATTTTCTTAGTTTTACCTATATTCATCTGTGCATGTGCATGTGCTTGTGTGGACGGTGTACTTAGTTCCATAAAATATTACCACAATTATAGGTTTGTGCATCCACCACACAGTCAAGATGTCAAACAATCCATCACTGTAAGACTCCCTCGTGTTGTCCTTGATAACCACATCCACCTCTCCCCTTGCTTAGCCCATATGCCTACTCTTAGCAATTTTTTCATTTCAAAAATGTGTTATAAATGGGATAATGTGATTTTTAACCTTTGGGATTGGTTTATTTCACCCAGACTATTCCCTAGATAGTCATCCAAGTTGCTGTGTGTATCAATGCTTTATTCCACTCTGTTCTTGGGTCATTAGTATTCCATGGTATGTATATGTCATGGATTGTTGACTATTCATCTTTTAAAGAATAACTAGGTTGATTCAACATTCTATGAAAACTAATTGCCCTTTGAATATTTGTATTAAAAAAAACAGAAGCATAAACCAAGCCTTTAATGGATTTTTTCATCCTAGGAAATATAGAGGACCATTACTCACCTGTACTGGGCTTATCCAGCTGAATGTACTGTTTTCATTCTAAGCACTATTTGAAGTTGTTTTAAATCATATATAACAATCCTAGGAAGTAAATATTGTTAGATACCCATGGTAGGGGTGAGAAAAATGAGGCAAAGAGTGGTAAATTGTTCAAGGTCACCTAATTTCTAAGTATCCAAGCTGGAATCTGAACCAGGCAGTCATTCCATAGATCATTATTGTAGTCATACTTCACTACAAAAAACAGAAAAGCACAAGAACCAATTGAAAAGTAAATTATTTTTAAGCTATTTACAACTATTTCCAGGCTCTAATGACTTTGATTATCAGCATATCATTTGACCTCACTAGACCTAGACATAGTTATGGATAAAATGTGGTGAATCTGTTTCATTTTGCAGATGCTCTCTTTCAGAGCTCATGCTTTAGTTATTACCCTGATTCAAGGACTCCATGCCTAAGTGGGAGACTTTTGATTTCCAGAACTGGCAAATCTCTATCATTTCAGGGCACTCAGATTTATATTTGAATACAAAGCAGCAGAGCACCAAATAGTCCCCATTTTATATTTACTTTTAAACAGATTATGTTAGAATGCTCTTATCTGTGACGAATACATTTTCCCCAAGAAACATTAAGTTCTTACTTTAAGGCAAGAATTTTACAAATATTTATGCCAACATGTCCTGAAATAGCATCTCCAAAATTTTAAGAGCTTTTAGATTTATCACAAAATGGGAATCAGAATAAAACCTTCTCTTTTCCACTATACTCATATTGAGTTTTAAAACCAATAATGACAAATAAGCATATTTTTCCATATCTGCTCTTGTATTCACATTACCCCTTCACTGACAGTAAAAAGACCAATTTCAAGTGTCCTTTTTTTCCCCTCAGAAATTAAGGTTTAAGGTTTTCAAAAATTCAAAATTATTTCAATTGTTTTATTAAACTAACGTGGAGTTAATGTACAAATGATGCTTAAATTGATATTTCTGTACAAGATAGTGGTAGACATTGTTATCTATGTCAAATAAGATGTGTATTATAACCCTGGGGCAAAATATTACATTTTAAAATTTAATAGGCAAGTAAAATAATATTCTAGAAGAGCACCAGTAAGCTGTACCACAATCTGTCGTTTGTCGATTTATATTTTCATCATTCTTTATATATTAAAAATGAATTGCCCTGTACCACAGAAAATAAAGCTTGAACTCCATGTCTCCACAGAGAAATTCGTAGGAGGCACTTCAAAGAGGAAGACTTTTCAAACAAAATTCATACTTATTCTATTTTTGTAGAATTTAGTCAATTGGTCAGAAGATGAAGCCTCATATAGAAGTATTGAAAGAGAAATGGACATCACTTTTCTAATAGCTAAAAATCTGGTAGCACCATGCAGAAGTTACATTGGTTTCTGGAGACTTTTATAAAGTTGTTACTAGAACACACACACACACACATACATACACAAATCATAGCAATTTTATGCTGTGTGGTTGCAGACACATAAAAAATTGTTTTCCCAAAGGAGACTCTTTTTATTAAATGCTATGCCCAATTAAGTTCAGTTAATCGTTTTGGTGTAAAATGAGTTGCTGTGGAGTTGTTTTCCCTGAGGGAGTAAGCAGCTCTCTGGCTTTGGATTACAGAGCAGCTGAAAGCAATCAAACATCATCTGAGCTCTACAAGTTTTTTCTTAATATAGGATCATCTTGCCTAGCTACCATGAGCTTTCAGGAGGGCAAAAGTGTTTAAGTCTCAGGATGTGATGTGTTGTTTGTTTGTTTGTTTGTTTCTTGTGTATAAATGCAGTACAGGCGCCTACAAGGCAGGGCTCTCACCAGCTTACTGCACTAGTACCCCTCCGAAGCAGAGCGGGTGGGAAGGCGCAGTCTTTAGCAAACTTATCTTCAGTGCAATGGGTGCAACAAATTTAAATATATGTTAATAATAAATGTACTTAATTCTCCTTGGCCTCTTTCTGAACACTAGGTTTTGCAACAATTACAACAAATAGTAAGGCTGCTACATTGTTTTATGTTTGTCTAAGAAATTAAGACTCCAAAAACTTTTCAATTGTATGTAACATTTGAAAGATTCTTAGTCACCTTAAATGTAGCCATGAAAATCATTAATTGTTGAACAAAGACTCAAAGGACTTAAGATGGAAGACAAATTGCACCTTTATTCTAACGGTGATGAAAGCCTAAAATAGATGCCTCCCCATCATTAAATCTTTATCATACTGTGGAATAGACCTCTTCCCACAAGATAACAACACGTTACTATACTATGCAGGATGGCAGTATTTTTCCTCATGATCCCTATTATACATATATAAGTTAGATTTTATACACTAAAAGCAAAACATTATTTCTATACATGATCTTTTTAAGGAATTACAAATTAGTCATCGCTCTTTAAAACATTCTGCTGATTTCTCACTTTATGTTCTAATAAGCCCTACAGAATAAATTGAAATTCAATTAATGTATATTTTCATAAAATTATTAATTTCAAATTAATGGACTAGAATAATGTTTTATTGTCAAAATACAACAAATGGCATATAGGTACAATACCGTAGGTTTAAATTTAATATTGAATTCTAAAGTTATATTGTTACGTAAAAATATTTAGAAAAAACTTCTCAAGCTGTTTCTAACAGAAAATCAATATGACTTAGTTCACTTCTTCGTGTAGTATGACCAGGGAATGTAGGGAATTACAGACATCAGAATCTAAAAGTAATATGAGATAAATAAACGTAACATGGAGAAGTCAGAAGGAGGAGGGGCATTGCAGCTAACACAAGACTTACACACCTTCGTGTGGAGGTAGGTGACAGAGTGTCAGAGGCAAACTCTTCGGAGCAATCAGAAATGAAGGCACAAGGCTGGAAGTTATAATCTCCGGTACGACTTCACTCAGGTGAAGATACACATCAAAAGTTCTGAAGGGTCCATATTTTCACAGAAACTGTTGGGCAGCTAACTTAAATAGAGACAGAGACTCATAAAGACACACATGTTTCTCAGGAAAGTGAAGGGCAGAATTTCTGCTGAGGCCAAAGGAGGGTATAGAACCAATAACTGAAAAGCTACAAGGGAGGGGAAAAAAAAAAAAAAAGGCATACAACATCCTCTTTCCTCTCTGCTGATCTGCTTCATGCTTCTCCTATCTGAAAATGACTTTTATCTGTTACAGCATTCTTGATAGAGAGCTATCATAACCAATAGCCCCCTGCACAGTTTCACCCATAAAAGTGATGCTGGACTGATCAGGACCACCTGGATTTGGTTTCAAAGTCCTCCTGGAACATGCTCATTGGCTTAAATCAATTATCTGTGGCGATAGGTAGTAACAAGGATATCTAAACAATGAAAAACACCTGGAAGTCAAGCAGACAACTGGTAATTTCTATAGCGAGTAGAACTTTACTAAAAGCACGCATCCCAGGACAAAGCTCCAGAATGGCGAAGGGAACTGGTAGGAATTAAGTGGGTCACTTAGTGGGTTTCTAAGTCTGTTCTGCCAAACATTTAAAATATTTGAAAGAGAAGACAAACCTACCAAGAACAATTCTGAGTTCTTAAACAGCTTTTGCAAATCCAGAAGGAAAAAAAAAAAATTCACCCATTGTTCTATTCCCTAGAAATAGTTCTCTGGGACTGTTATGTTTCCTCAAAGAAAAATGAATTTTTATTTTTGCTATAACATATATTTAAAATTATATGTAGTTAAATCTACCATTTCTCCATCATGATTTCATGTATTGATTTTAAGCTAAAAAGTCATCATTCATCCAGAGATATAAAAATGTGTGACAACTTCTTTTTTTGTATTTCTTCTGTTGTTGGGTTTCTTTAAACTTCACTGCTAGGAGTCTCAGAATGAAATTTATCACCCACCTTAAGCAACTGTATAGTCCAGGAAGTCTAGAATTCTACATTTTTAATTTCATCTCACTTTGGTGAATATTCAAATTTATATTTTATTTTGTATTTCTATTATATGTATTTCCTATAAGGCATTTCAATTTTTTTGTGGGAAAAAAAGGGCAGGCTTCGACTAGTTTCTTCCCCTCTTTTAAATTAAATTTCGTATTGTTTTTATAGGTACCAATAGAGAAAAAATGATATATTTGATTCAGGTTTTCACATAACAAAAATTTTTGAAAATAATATCAATTTAGATTTTACAATATATATTTTACAATACATATTTTACAATATTTATTTTAAGTTTACCTTATTTTTAATGTGTTAGGCAGGGGTAGCAGTCTATATTTTTCAACAGCCTATTTGCCATGGGTCTACAACCAAATAGACGCCAGCTGTAGTGCTTAAACAGTCTTGGCAGTGTTCCACTATGCCGACTATTTACCCTTTAGGTGTCATTTTGGGGGTGTTCAGGATGGCCCTGAAGGAAAGGCCATAACTGTTAGGACAATGGGTACTTGAGAGCTTAGAGAACTAGATGCTTACTAGATTGTATAAAATTATTTCAACATTGGGAGTGCCTGGGTGGCCCAGTGGGTTAAGCATCTGCCTTTGGCTCAGGTGATGATCCCAGGGTCCTGGGACTGAGTCCCGCATCAGGCTCCTTGCTCAGTGGAGAGCCTACTTGCTGCTCCCTCTCCCTCTGCTATTCCCTCTGCTTGCTCTCTCTGTCTCTCTCCCCCAACCCCTCTCTCTGGCATATGAATAAAACCAGTGTACATATATCAGTGCATATTTGCTAAATATTAATCTGATTCTAGGGATATGGGCTTGATAAATACACGATTACTCAAAGAGAATTCCTTCCCACTCTTAGGAAATAAGTATATGATTTGAAGTCACCTGTTGTGGTTTTTAAAGGAGATGATACTTTCATCTCTAAAAACAAACTTTAAAACATCAAACTTATTACTGGTAAGGCTGGATGGACATGCAGCTAGGAACTGAAGCCAAAAATAACTCCCTAAGAGTTCCAGAGGATTCTGGCCTTCTTCTCAACACACTAAATGCAAAGAGCTGAAGAATCCAAGAGAGGAGGCAGAAGAAAGAAGACAAGTAAGTGTGGCAGACCTAAAAGGTCCTGCGTACTACTCCATCCCACATTTCCCCCAGGAAGCAGAAATAAGAGGCAAGTCAGAGCAAGTGTGAGAGATGGAAAAGGAGAAGGGGCGGGAGAAAACCAGGAAAGGGTGGAGTGGACCCAGGCTCAGACTCTTTTTTCCAAATACCATTAGTCAGATACTTCACTCCTACTTTTGAGGAAAGCAACATTAGAGTGATACTGATTCCTTTTGGAAAGTAAAGTGGGTGGTCCCACCCCTTAGACAGGTTTTATAAACATCAGTATACATAATCATTTCTAGCTTCATGTAACAAAATCTGGAGCTAGCATAAATATAGCTTCCTCAACTTTTTACAAGTACACTAAACTCATTACATTTGCATTGTTAATTCACAGATGTACCTAAGAATTTACAGCAACCACTAAATCAATGTGGAATCGCAGAAAGTATTCCTTAACTCCACAATATTTTGGTCTCATTATTTGCTCTGATTCTCTCAGTTACACAGATAAGCAAACGTCAAAAGCTCTGTGAGCCTTAGCTCTCACCCTTAGGTGATAAAGATGATAATGCCTCCCCTTCAGGAGATAAATTTACATAAACAACACTTTGTATAACTGACTCCTTACCAAATATTTTGCAAACTTCATACCCAATATACTTCAACTAAGTTAAACAAAAGACAGTGCCAAAATGTGTCCGTAGCATGAACCTACTTTACAACCCACTGATCTGTCCAGTTTTGAAAACACTTCCTAAAACTTCTTGGCTTTTTTATTGGAGGATTTTTTTGCATTCTGTAAAATTTAAATATGAAGAGTTAATTAAAATTCTTAAATTATCCTACATTAAATTTGCATAGTTATATTTTTAATGCTCCTGAGTTACAAAATCCATATACATATAAATCATAGTCACCCAATTAAGATAACTATTAAAAACAAAATTAAAAAATGTAGGCATTTTTCTTCTGGCCAAAACTGAATAACAGGCCCCTCTTAACTTTATTAAAACAACAGGCTGGATGGAACTGATGAAGTTCTTGAACCTAGGTGAGGTTCGGTGGGGTGAGATTCGGAGCCAACGGCTAAGGAAGAATTCTTAAGACATCTTTGGTGCAAAAAGGTGGCTTATTAGAGCACAGGGACAGGACCCGTGGGCAGACAGAGATGCTGCTGCGTTATCCTGAGGAGTGGCTGATTATATACACAGGAGTTGGGTAGGTGAGGGCAAAGAGGGTGATATTAGCCTGTAAGGAATTTTGGAAGCAAGGTCTCCAGGACTTTGAGGGGCTAGCTATTGTTGGGAGAAAGGTTATTCATTACTAGTAGTAAAAATCTTCTTGTGAGGCCCTTTAAATTCATATCAGTGGGCCATATGCTTGGGAATGATTCTATCTTGGAGATCTAGAGATAAAGTTTCACATTTCTCCTATCAAGTGTCCTTGTTAGTGAGATTTGGGTTTAGAAGAAATTTAACTTTATTTAGGGCTTGAGGAACTGAGTTATTTGCCTCTGGAAATTGTGCTATTGTTAGATAGCTTCTTTGTTGTAAATCTCTAGGACACTGGTAAACCAAGGGAGACTCCTGTTTTGTAGGACTGTGATCTCTGCAAGTTAACTATTTGTTTTTCTTTTAGGACAGCCAGAGGTCCTGAGGAATATCACACATATTACTGAGGGGAGTGGGTGGAGAGGGGGTGCAAGGTGCCAGCTTTTGCTTTGTCCTCAGCCCGCCTCCTGCTCCCTCATCAGAACAGGGAGTGTATGAAACAACAGTTCTCAAGATACTATGCTTCAGGTGACCTAAGGCAATAACAACTCATGAAACATGTTTACCTGATGTGGTGGAAAAGAGAAGCCAGGCAAAGCTTGGCAGTCTTCCTGAGTTGAGCAGGTATTGCTGGAAGACAAGAAAGGCCATGGTGGCTAGAGAGCTACATAAGGACCTGCAGAGATTCATAGAGGCTCCCACCTAGAAATTTCAGCCAGGCTATTACCAGCTCATGCATGTGAAGAAATTACCAAGGCCTGGGAAAAGGCAGTAGAAGGCATCCTCTCTAGTAGTCCAGGGATAGTTCCTGTTCCTGCCAGCTAAAGGAAAACCTCAGAAACAAACACCACCAAGCAGAGTACTCAGAAAAGTTCTCTTACCACAGTGGCAAAGTTTGCCCTTGAGTAATGTTACACATCCTACCTAAGCTTTAAAGCCTTGCTTTAAAGGAGTTAAATCATTTCCAAGTAAATTAACTGTATCCCAGAACAAAGCTTAAGATTATTTATAGAATACAAAAATAGCCAGTATACAATAGTGTAAAACATTCACTCACTTTTGTTCTGTTTTACCTCCAAGAGATCCACCAGGGTCCCCAGTGAACAGCTGAGAAAAATCCCCTCATGCTTCTGACAGAGAGAGAAGAAAATGAACCATTTTGAAAGGCAGCAGAACATTCTTTTTTTTTTTCCAATTTATTTATTTTCAGAAAAACATTATTCATTATTTTTTCACCACACCCAGTGCTCCATGCAAGCTGTGCCCTCTATAATACCCACCACCTGGTACCCCAACCTCCCACCCCCCCGCCACTTCAAACCCCTCAGATTGTTCTTCAGAGTCCATAGTCTCTCATGGTTCACCTCCCCTTCCAATTTACCCAAATTCCCTTCTCCTCTCTAACGCCCCTTGTCCTCCATGCTATTTGTTATGCCCCACAAATAAGTGAAACCATATGATAATTGACTCTCTCTGCTTGACTTATTTCACTCAGCGTAATCTCTTCCAGTCCCGTCCATGTTGCTACAAAAGTTGGGTATTCATCCTTTCTGATGGAGGCATAATACTCCATAGTGTATATGGACCACATCTTCCTTATCCATTCATCCGTTGAAGGGCATCTTGGTTCTTTCCATAGTTTGGCGACCGTGGCCATTGCTGCTATAAACATTGGGGTTGAGATATCACCTTACACCAGTTAGAATGGCCAAAATTAACAAAACAGGAAACAACATGTGTTGGAGAGGATGTGGAGAAAGGGGAACCCTCTTACACTGTTGGTGGAATGCAGGTTGGTGCAGCCTCTTTGGAGAACAGTGTGGAGATTCCTCAAGAAATTAAAAATAGAGCTTCCCTATGACCCTGCAATTGCACTCCTGGGTATTTACCCCAAAGACACAGATGTCGTGAAAAGCAGAACATTCTTTTAACAAGCCCTGCCCTCAAGGAAGAACTCGTTCACAGAGCCTAAACAGATGGGTTTGAGTAGAGCCTACTTGACCTGAGGGACAAGAAGTGCCCAACTCCAGCCCACTGGAGACTTCCATTCCCTCCATTCCCTTCCATTCCCTGGGACATGGAGCTCTGGGACAACTTCAAGTGGCCACGTATACATACAGTTTGAGTCCCTAAAAGGGGGAGGGGAGGTGACAAAAATTTATTTGAAGAAACTACTGCTAAAAATTTTCCAAGCATGAATTAAACTATAGACCCATAGTTCCAAGACATTCCACAAACCACAAGTACAAAAGATGTGAAAAAAATAAAAACTATACCAAGACACATTATAATCAAATTGTTTTAAGCCAGTGATAAAAATAAAATCTTAAAAGAAGACAGTGGAAAAAAAAAAAGGAACAAAATAAGATAAACAACAGATTTCTCATTGGAATACAAATAAGCCAGAAAACAAAGGAGAAACACCTTTAATGAAAAAAGACTGTCAACTTATAATTCTATTTTGCTTAAAACCAAAGGCGATATAAAGGCTTTTTCAGACATAAGAGCTAAAGGAGTTCATTGCCAGCAAGTCTGTGTTACAAGAAATAGTGGAAAAGTTCTGAGGACCATGGTGTAAGATAAAAATCTGGATCAACACAGGAATGAAGAACACTGGGAGTGGACACCACATGGGTAAATACAAACACGGAGAGCCCTGTATCTATTTTTAAAATAAAGTTTACAATTATAAACTCTCCTCATACACACTTAAACCTCAATGTTCACAAGACTTCACCATTTTAGGAAGCATTTAAGGAAATAGTAATTCCAATTGTGCAGAAAATCAGAAAACAGAAGAGGCAGCACTATATAATTCATTCTATGAAGGCAGCATTACTGTAGTACTCCAAAGACATTGAAGGAAAAGAAAACTATAGTCCAATAACTCTCACAAAAATTGATGCAAAAATTCTTAGCACATTTTATCATATTAAATCCAAAAAACATAAGAATTATATCATGTTCAAGGAGGGGTTATTCCAGGAATGTAAGACTGGTTTAATATTCAAAAATCAACTAGTGTAATTCATCTTATGAACAGAATGAAAAGGAGATGTATCAATAGATGAATCAACAGATGTAAATCAATAGATGTAAAAAATACATTTAACAAAATGCAACTTCTATTCTTAAGAACAAAAACTGTTAGTAAACTATAAATAAAAAGGGTGATTATCACCCTCATAAAGGGCATCTATGAAAAAACTTAGAAGAAATTTGTAGAATTGACAGGAGTCGACTTCAAGATCTACTATAATGCTACAGTAATCAAGATACTGTAGCATTCACAAAAGAATAGACAAATTGATCAAACAGAATAGAGAGCCCAGAAACTGACCCACATAAAAACAGCCAACTGATCTTTGACAAAGGAACAAAGGCAATATAATTAAGCAAAGACAGTCTTCTTAACAAATGGTTCTGGGACAATTAGACATCCACATTAAAAAAAAAATCAAATATAGACCTTAAGTCCTTTACAAAACTCAGCACAGATCATGGACTTAAATGTAAAATACAAAACTATAAAACTCCTAGAAGATAACATAGGAGAAAACCTAGATGATCTTAGATACAGCAATGACTTTTTAGATATAACACCAAAAGCATAATTCATGAAAGAAATAATTGGTAAAGCTCAACCTCTTTAAAATTAGAAACTTCTGCTCTGCAAAAAGCACTGTCAAGAAAATGAGAAAAGAAGCCACACACTGGGAAAAAATATTTACAAAAGACATCTAATAAAGGACTATTAACCAAAATATACAAAGAATTCTTCAAATTCAACAGTAAGAAAACAACCCAATTTAAACATAGGCCAAAAACCTTAACAGACTCTTCAACAAAAAAGATATACAAATAAACATATGAAAAGATGCTCCAGATCACATGTCATCTGGGAAATGCAAATTAAAAGACAATGAGTTGCCAGTGCACACCTATTAGAATGGCTCAAATCCGGAGCATTGACATCACCAAATGCCGTCAAGGATATGAAACAACAGAACATTCATCACATTCATTGCTGAAAGGAATGCAAAGTGCTATGGCCACTTTCAAAGACAGTTTGGAGGTTACTTACAAAACTAAAGAAACTCTTACCATACAATCTAGTAATAGCACTCCTTGGTATTTATATAAAGAAGAGGAAAACTTAGATCCACCCAAAAACCTCCATAGGAATGTTTACAGAAACTTTATTTACAATTGCCTAACTCAGAAGCAACCAAGATATCCTGCAATAGCTAAAGGGATAAATAAATATAGACCAGTATTTAACACTGAAAAGAAATGAGCATTAGGTCATGAAAAGACATGGAGAAAACTTAAATGCATATTTCTAAGTGAAAGAAGCCAATCTGAAAAGGCTGCATACTGTGTGATTCCAACTATATAACATTTTGAAAAGGCAAAACTATGAAGACAGTAAAATGATCAGTGGTCGCCAGGGGTCAGGCTGAGGGAAGATTGAATAGGTTGAGCACATATTTTCAAGCCAGTGAGAGTACTCTGTATGATACCATAATGATGGATATATGCTGTTATATATGTATTCAAACACATAGGAGGTACAACACAAGAGTGAACACTAATGTAAACTATATAGACCATCAGTGGTTATGACGTATCCATGTAGGTTCATCAGTTTTAACAAAAGCAACACTATGGTAGGGAATGCTGACAAAGGGGAGGCTGTGGATGTGTGTGGGGGGAAGGGGTATAAAGGAACTCTGTGTACCTTTTCCTGTTTTGCTGTGAATCTAAAACTGCTCTAAAAAAATCAAGTTTTTTTTAAAGATTTATTTATGTATTTTAGAAAGAGAGTGAGCTCAAGCACACAAGTGGAAGGGGCAGGAGGAGAGTGAGAGAGAATCTCCACATGGAGCCTATCAGTAGACTCGATTCCAGGACCTCAAGACCAGGACCTGAGCTGAAACCAGGAGTCGGTCATTCAACCAACTGTATCACCCAGGTGGCCCCCAAAATAAAATCTTGATAAAAAACTAATTCCTGAAAAAAAATTGAAGGACTACACTATGTGATATGAAGTGTTATAATAAAGCTACAATAACCAAAACAGTGTAGTATCGTTTCAATATAGACAAAGAGTTCAATGAAAAAGAATAGAGTCCTGAAAGAACTGATTTTTTAAAAAGATGCAAAGCCAATTCTGTGCAGAAAGGCAAATGGCACATATTTATATTTAAAAAGGAAGAATTATTTCAGTCTATAGCTTTCATAGCTTATATCATATACAAAAATTAACTCTCAACAAACAGCATGTAACTATATTAAAAAATAAATATTATTTCAACCTATGGCTTACACCATATATATGATATAAGCTGTAGATATATATAGATAGATAGATATAGATATCTAATATATAAATAATATATATATTTATATAAATCTATGTATATAAATCTATATCTATATATCTCTATCTATATATATAACTTTAATAGAACATAAGCCTAAGAGTAAAAACTAAAACTATAAAACTTCCATAAGAAACATAGGAGAAAATGTTTTTGACATTGGTTTAGGCAAAGACTTTCCATATAGAAAAAAATAATAAACTGGTCATCATCAGAATGAATAACTTCTAGTCTTTGAAAGGAACTAACAGAATAAAGACCAAAGTCTAGAAGAAGTTACTTGCAAATCATATATATATTTTTAATTTTTTATTTTTTTATAAACATATAATGCATTTTTATCCCCAGGGGTACAGGTCTGTGAATCACCAGGTTTACACACGTCACAGCACTCACCATAGCACATATCCTTCCCAATGTCCATAACCCTACCCCCCTATCCCGACCCCCATCCCCCCAGCAACCCTCAGTCTGTTTTTTGAGATTGAGTCTTTTATGGTTTGTCTCCCTCCTGATCCCATCTTGTTTCATTTATTCTTTTCCTACCCCCCAGATCCCCATGTTATATCTCCACTTCCTTATATCAGGAAGATGATCTGACAGTTGTCTTTCTCTGACTGACTTATTTCACTAACCATATACCCTCTAGTTTCCATCCACGTCATTGCAAATGGCAAGATTTCATTTCTTTTGATGGCTGCATAGTATTCCATTGTGTATATATACCACATCTTCTTTATCCATTCATCTGTTGATGGACATCTAGGTTCTTTCCATAGTTTGGCTATTGTAGACATTGCTGCCATAAACATTTGGGGCATGTGCCCCCTCGGATCACTACATTTGTATCTTTAGGGTAACTACCCAGTAGTGCAATTGCTGGGTCATAGGGTAGTTCTATTTTAAACTTTTTGAGGAACCTCCATGCTGTTTTCCAGAGTGATTGCACCAGCTTGCATTCCCACCAACAGTGTAGGAGGGTTCCCCTTTCTCCACATCCTCACCAGCATCTGTCATTTCCTGACTTGTTAATTTTAACCACAAATCATATATTTGATAAAGGATTTATATCTGGAATATGTAAGGAATCCTCAAACATCAATAATAAGTAAACAGACAACAAAATTTGTTGTCTTGTATAGTTTGTAGACCCCGTTGTAGTCTCTTCAGAAATGACTCAGATGCCTGATAGGAGCTGTGGGTACTTGGTATGAATGAAGTTGATGAGGTCACCTCCATCATCCAAAATCATACTGAGAGGCCTTCCTTCAAGTACAGTGTCTACTCAATGCACCAGAGGTACTCCTCATCTGTCTTACCCTTCCAGATGTACACGGAATGCTAGCCTTGGCAATGGCAGCCACTGCATGATCCTGGATAGACAAGATGTTGCAGCTGAACCACTGCCCTTCAGCACCCAGGGCAACAAGGGTCTCAGTGAGTACGGCTGTCTCTACTATCATCTGTAGGTAGGTTGCCAGTGTCCGTCAGTGGCTTAAAGGCTGGGTAGATCTCCTGCATGGGAATCAGATCTGTCATCTTTCTCCACAATGTCCAGGGCCTTGTTTCCCCCCAGTGAGACTGGTTGATATTGGCAATTTTGTAGGTCATTTTGTCTGACATGCTCGAGGTGCTTCCCCATGGAATGATGGACATGGGTAAAGGGACCAGCTGAGGACAGGCATGGAGTGGATGGTACTGGTCAGGGAAAGTTTGTCAATTTCTTAAAAATTTGTATATAAACCTGCCATATCAACCAACCATTTCTTGTGACGCTATTTGGCCAAGAAAATGAGAACATATGTCCACACAAAGACTCATGCACATCAACATAAACATTGTACACAGATATTCATAGCAACTTTGTTCATAATCATAATCAAAGGCTGGGAACAACACACATGGCCATCCACAGATGAATGGATGATCAGTTGTAGTATATCCATATGCTGGACTACTACACAGCAATAAAACCAAATGGACTACCAATACATGCAATAAAATAGATGAATCTTGAAATAATTATGTTGAATGAAAGAAACTGTGCAAGAAAGTATGAATCCTAAACCTGAATAAAGTTCTTGGAAGTATAAACTAGAATTCAGTGACAGAAATGTCACTAGGCGTCAGAGGCAGGGATAAGCAAGAGGGAGGGATCACAAAGGGACAAGAGAAGACCTCAACAGATAGAGAATATTTTCATTATCTTGATTGTGGTGATGGAGTCACAGTATACACACATATCAACACTTAACAGATTTGTATACTTGATTTATTGTATTTCAATTATTCTTCAATAAAGCTGTGAAAGAAAGGAAGAAAAAAGTGTAGCTTATAACAGGATAAGTTATTATGATAAGAAATCAGATTTTTTTTAATTAGAAGGATTATTTAACCTCAAGTTTTAAGTATTTTTATTTCAAATGAGACTAAAACCTCCATGAAGCAAGTGTTATGTCATAGTCCTTTTACACATGTAGTACTGAGAACCATGTGTAGCACACAGTAGTTAGTTAATAAATATAGGTAAATTCAATGTGTTTACCATTTCATTCACAGAACAGTGTGGAAGGAAGCCTATTTAAAACTGACTAGCTGGTGATGGTTTAAACATCATCTTCAAGCAGTCTCATTTCTAGGTCCTTAGAATAAATAAACAACATCTGTCTCTCTGCGCATTGTTGGTTTAAAGAACTCTGAGTTTAAGGAGTATGATGTGCACTAACATGCAAATTATTTATCCATTTTGCAGAAAAAAGAAAGTGATTAAAAATTAAGAATTAACTTATTAGAGTCAAGCCCTTTATATATTTTAAATTAAGTCAAAAGCATTTTTTTTATTCTAGTCCCCCGCTCCATGAAGGAGACAAAAATGTCAAAGTTTTTTCTTTCCGCTTACAATACAGCAGCTATAGCAAAAGACCTAAGAATTTTTATTTTATTTTTTTATTTGACAGAGAAAGACATAGTGAGAGAGGGAATGCGAGCAGGAGGAGTGAGAGAGGGAGAAGCAGGCTTCCCATGAACAGGGAGTCCTATGTGGGGCTTGATCCCAGAACCCTGGGATCAGGACCTGAGCCAGTCATGACCTGAGACACCCAGACACCCCCAAGACAATGCTTCAACCCTTCCTACTTAAACTCAAGCAATATTTTAACCCTCCCTATGAAAAAATCTATGTGTTCTGCCCATATTCATTGGTTAAATCTCAAATTATACCCATTCAAATGAGACAGTTATTTTTAAATGAAAGTATATTTCTTTTATAGTGCCTCAATTTCCCAGGTAAGTTAGGAGAAAGGTAAAATAAAACAGATCCCCATTTTTCAAATTCACTGCAAATTTCCCATACTTCAATTTACAGTAGAGCAGACTTAAGATATAATTCTTCATAAAATGTTTTCATTGTAGAAAGCACATATATCCATTATGCTTATGGATCCAAAACATGCCTTTATTAACTTTTCAGAAGCAATGTTTTGTGTACAAACAGAATATTGCGTTTGAAGCTGTCATATCTTCTCTTCAGATATGATAGATAATTCAACTTTAAGGAAAAGAAGTCCCTTCCTTCAATTAGGTTAATATATTTAATGGAGGAGACAGTAAAAGATAACATTTTTGCAAACGTATTTTCATTGTGAAATAAAACTTTATTTTCTGCCAGAACTAACCTTATTGAGCTGTTTCCCTGTCTTGCCTTTCAAGTGAAACTATGTCTTCAAGGAATATATTGGTCATGGGTTAAAAAAGAACTGTCAAGTTGGCTTTTTACACACGATGAAATGGAATATTTCAAATCCCTTAAATCATTTCCAAAATCAGAGGAACAGATGGTGCCTCAGAGCAGAGCCCCAGCCTGCCATTTGCCTGAGATTTAAACCAGTGCTTAACTGTGTGAGAAAACAAGTGCTTCCTCCCGCTGGTCTGGAGTAGCTTGCTAGGGCTCACGGAGACCACCACCAACAGTGTCTGGAACAGAGAGTAGGAAGTTGTGCCCAGAAGATCCATGTTTTTAGGGCTCTAGGTTTCAGCAGAGTCTTTTTGTTTGCTTATTGATGTTTTCCCTCTTGACTCTGAAGGTAATGATGTAGCAAAAGGAAAAGCAGATTCAAAGTGAGGCTCTATGTACAGTCTACCATTAATTAGCAATGTGACCCTTTGGGCAAATTCTTGGCAAACACTCATTCCAAATACATCTGCCTGTCATTAAGGGGTTTTCCAGGTTTGTCAAATAAAACATGAAAAAGCTTTTTCTTCAAAACGATATAAGTAACGAAATAATAACTAAATAAAACAGGAGATAAATTAGTAAACTGCATATCCTTCTTTTCCTCAGCCAAAATTTTAATCAAGTTTGTTGTTTAAGTTTTCTAGCTATCAAAGCAAGCAGAGTGAAGTTTGAAAATTCAAAACTGGTTGCATCTATTTGCATTTGGCATGGCCTGAGAGATCTACAAAATTTGGATTCTGGCTCCAGTGTCTTGCACGCTCCTCTCTCTGTGCCCTAGTTGGAAAACTTTTTCAATCCCCAAACACACCACAATATCTCTCTCTTCAGGGCTTTAGTAAGTCAAACTCTTTTTGTCTGAACATCTCTTCTCTGCCCAAGGCTGGCTCTCCAGGACCCATCAGATCTCAAACATTCCTTCAGGGTGAGCATTCTTGAAAATTGTACCTGGAGTTGATTTTTGACCCTTCTCTCTTACAGACCTTATTCTGACACTTTATATATAACACTGGTTACCAGAAATTTTTACTCATGTTTTTCCCACTAGACTGTAAGCTCCATCAAGGAAGAAAATACACTGATACATGTTATGGACTGACTGTGTATATCGCACCCACCCCCCAAACCCATATGTTGAAGTTCTAATCCCCAATATGATGGTAACTGGAGGTGGAGCCTAAGGAAAGTAACTAGTTTTAGATGAGTTCACGAGGGTGGGGCCCTCATGAGGGGGTTAGTCTCCTTACCAGAAGAGAAAGAAAGAACAGAGCTCATTCTCGGAGCCCTGTGAGGACACAGTAATAAGGTGGCCATTTGCAAGCCAGAAAGTGAGCCACCAGAACACAGGTACCTGGGTTCTTATCCTAAATAGGATTTAAGAGAAGATGTAATATAATGCTGGTTAAAGATCTATTTGGGAAGAAAATCAGTTTCCTCACATACTAGATTAGAGAGTTTGCGTAAATGACTTCTAAGTCTTTCCAGATTCATGGGTCTAAAAGAAATTAGTGAATAGTAGAACAGCAATTATCAGATTAAAGAGAAATTCCTATTCATAACAGTTACATTATCTAGGTATATGTATATAAGTATAGATAATATAGATAGAGATATAAATACATAGGAAGGTATATAGATAGAGATAGGGGTAGGTCTAGATAATTCTTTAATACCACATCAGGCTATCCTAGAGATATCCATGTCCAGAAAACAGGAAAAATGAAGGAAAAGAATGTGCTCTTCCACAGACAGAAAGGAGACATGAAAATAATTTAAAAAAATAACATAACTGTAGATATTTATATTTAGAAATTAAAACAATTATTATGTTATCTATGGCTATTATTGGATTTTGTTGCCTTCAAAGAAAAATAATCTTTAAGACATAACCACTTCTGCTAATGATGCTATCATTGCTTAGAAGTTTTTAAAAAATTCTCCCTTGGAATTGCTTTCAGAATCAGTTTAAGAACAATGGAAGAAATCAGAATCATTACTTATATTTTTGGCTGCAAATATTATTGCTTAAAGTGGTCATCTAACTTACTTACCTTATGGCTTTTGGATTATTCCTAAAATTAAATTTACCCTGAAATAAAAATATGATATAAATGAAGCTATTTATTCACCCAGACTGTCCATCTTTCATTCCATAAACTTACATAGGAAATCCATAAAAAATATTATGCCACTAGGGCTGAAAATTATTGCCAAATAGAAATTGCTTTGTGGTAAACTGTCATAGATTTTCATTATGTTTGTTGAAACTGTGTCTTCCGTCTTTCCCTCATGCCTCATATTCCATGCAGTAGGAAGCCTATAGGCTTTAATATAGATATCCTGAATATATCCTGAATATGCATCATCTCATGCCACTGCCAGCATCTTAGACCAATACACCATCATGTATTGCCTTTTTAACCGCAATAGCCTCTTAGATGATCGTAGATTTGATAGATACTAAAACTAAGAGTTAAACACAATATCTGGTCTGCATTCTTCAAAACTGTCAAAGTCATTGTATTAGTCAGCTCAGGCTGCGATTACAAAATACATTGACTCGATGGCTTAAACAGCAGAAATTTATTTTCTTACTGTTCTAGAGGCTAGAAGGCTACAATCAAGGTATCTGTGGGGTTAGTTTCTAGTGAGAGTTTTCTTCTTGGCTTGCAGATGGCTACCAACACCCCATGTCTTCACATGGACTTTCCTCTGTGTGTATGCAGAACAAAAGACTGAAAACTCTCTGATGTCTCTTCTGGTAAAAAATACTAATCTTATTGGATCAGAACCCCACACTTTGACTTCACTCAACCTTAATTACTTCCATGGAGGATTCATCTCCAAATACAGCCATACTGCGGGCTTAGGCCTTCAACATCATAGGGATTTGGGGGGAACACAAACATCATTCTACAATAGTAAAACAAAACAAAACAACAACAACAAAAACAAAACAAAAAACCCCACAAAATTGTTCTGTATTTAAAAAGACTAAAGAGGCAACGGGGTGGCTCAGTCAGTTAAGTGTCTGCCTTTGCGTCAGGTCATGATCCCAGGTTCTGGGATCAAGCCCTGCATCAAGCTGCCTGCTCAGCGGAGAGTTTGCCCCTCCCTTTCCCCCTGCTCATTCTTTCTCAAATAAATAAAATCTTTAAAAATATAAATAAATAAATATGACTAAAGAGATATGGCAACCAAATATAACATATTATCCTAGATGGCATATTATTGGAACAATTGGCAAAACTTAAATAAGGCCTGAAGATTAAATATTAGTGCTGAATCATTGTCAATTTCCTAGTTCTGACAACAGATAGTGGTTATAAGAGAGGATATTCTGTTTTTAGGAAATAAAGGTTGAAGTATTTGGTTGTAAAGGGGCCTCGTGTATACAACTTACAAATGGTTCTAAAATACACACACATAAGATAAAATAAAATAAAATAAAATAAAATAAAAACATGATGCAGTGAAATGTTTACATTTGAGAACTCTGGATGAAGGTGTATGAAATACTTTAAATAATTTTTGTAATTTTTCTTTAATTCTGAAATTATTTCAAAATATGAAGTTTGTAAGAGTGTAATTCCATAGATCCTGTTTTTTTTAAGGGGGGAAGGGGCAGAGAGCAAGGGACACAGAATCCCATGTGGGCCTCAAGCCCAGGATGGAGCCTGATACAGGGCTCCATCTCATGATGCAGAGATCGTGACCTGAGCTGAAATCACTAGTACAACACTTAGAAGACTGAGTAACCCAGGCATCCCTCCATAGGTTTTCTTAAGTTAGAGCAACCTGCTTGATTTTTCATAGCAGGAATAGTAAGTTGCTACAGATAAAGAAGTCATTTGCTAGTACATGGGTGAATTCAGAAAATTAGCTCAGGGGGTGCCTGGGTGGCTCAGTGGGTTAAAGCCTCTGCCTTCAGCTCAGGTCATGATCCCAGGGTCCTGAGATGGAGCCCCACATCGGGCTCTCTGCTCAGCGGGGCGCCTACATCCCCCTCTGTTTGTGCCTGCCTCTCTGCCTACTTGTGATTTCTGTCTGTCAAATAAATAAATAAAATCTTTAAAAAGCAAGCAAACAAACAACAACAAAAAAAACAGGGGCGCCTGGGTGGTTCAGTGGGTTAAGCCTCTGCCTTTGGCTCAGGTCATGATCTCAGGGTCCTGGGATCGAGCCCCACATCGGGCTCTCTGCTCAGCAGGGAGCCTGCTTCCTCCTCTCTCTCTGCCTGCCTCTCTGCCTACTTGTGACCTCTCTCTGTCAAATAAATAAAATCTTAAAAAAAAAAAATGGAAGGTTTTTAGAGAAGGAGGGTGGGGCAAGAGAGTTACTGGCAAAAGTTACTGTTTCAGTCAAGGCTTTCCCTTAAGAGCAAAAGCAAGATGTCTTAACAACCAGGGTACCTCATCTTGCTCTTGGGGATGGAGAGGGCTCCAGTGGCCAACTCTTTGGTGCTGACTGAAAAATTCCTGGTTGACCAGTTAAGATGACATTCCTAGGGAAGGTAAAAGTTGCATTTGACTAGGTATCAAGCCCTGGTTTGAGAACTCAATCTAAACGACACCATTCTGAGCCAGTGCTTTTCTAGTTACAGAACATACCTCATATGGAACATACACATATTTTTAAAAACATTTTAATGGTTATATTCAATAAGTGGTCGGTCATTGGTATTATAACTATTAAAAAAGTACAATATAGTTCCTGAGAATATGGTAAACAGGTAAAAAGAGATCATAAATAAAGCAATAATTGTATGTTTTATTTCTGTGGTCCTAAACCAGGGGCAAATTTTGTTCCACAAGAGATATTTAACAATGTCTAGAGATATTTTTGTTTGTCACAATCTTGGGGTGAGGAGGAATGTTACTTGCATATAATAAGTAGAGGTCAGGGATGTTGCTAAACATAGTAGAATGCATAGCACAGCAGCTATTCATAACCAAAACTTATCTGATCCCAAATGTCAATAGTGCCAGGTTAAAAACTCTACTTATTCAAACATATCAAGGACCAGGCACCTGGGTGGCTCAGCTGGTTAAGCGTCTACCTTTGGCTCAGGTCATGATCCCAGGGTCCTGGGATTAAGTCCAGTGTTGGGCTCTCTGCTCAGCAAGGAGCCAGTTTCTCCCTCTCCCCCTGCCTCTGCCTGCTGCTTTGCCAACTCATGTGTGCTCTCTCGCTGTTTCTCTCTCTCTCTCGTAAATAAATAAAATCTTTAAAAACAATCCTAGAGGAGAACATAGGCAGTAACCTCTTCAACATCAGCCACAGCAACTTCTTTCAAGACATGTCTCCAAAGGCAAAGGAAACAAAAGTGAAAATGAACGTTTGGGACTTCATCAAGATAAAAAGCTTCTGCACAGCAAAGGGAACAGTCAACAAAACAAAGAGGCAACCCATGGAATGGGAGAAAATATTCTCAAATGACACTACAGACAAAGGGCTGATATCCATGTCCTAAAAAGAACTCCTCAAACTCAACACACACAAAATAGATAATCAAAAAAAAAAAAAAAAAATGGACGGAAGACATGAACAGACACTTCTCCAAAGGAGACATACAAATGGCTAACAGACATGGGAAAAATGTTCATCTTCATTAGCCATCAGGGAAATTTAAATCAAAATCATACTGAGACATTACCTAATATCAGTTAGAATGGCCAAAATTAGCAGGACAGGAAACAACAAGTGTTAGAGAGGATGCGGAGAAAAGGGAACCCTCTTACACTGTTGGTGGGAATGCAAGTTGATACGGCTACTTTGGAAAAGTGTGGAGATTCCTCAAAAAATTAAAAATAGAGCTACCCTATGACTCTGCTATTGCACTATTGGGTATTTACCCCAAAGATACAGATGTAGTAAAAAGAAGGTCCCTGTACCCCAATGTTCACAGCAGCAATGGCCATACTAACTGGATTGTGAAAAGAGCTAAGAAGCTCTTCAACAGATGAATGGATAAAGAAGATATGGTCTATATATACAATAGAATATTACACGGCCATAAGAAAGGATGAATACCCAACTTTTGTATCAACATGGATGGGAATGGAGGACATTATGCTGAGTAAAAAAATCAATTATATGGTTTCATTTACTTCTGAGCATAAGGAATAACATGGAGGACATTAGGAGAAGAAAAGGAAATGTGAATTGGGGTAAACCAGAGGGGGAGATGAAGCACGAGAGACTATGGACTCTGAGAAACAAGCAGAGTTTTGGAAGGGAGAGGAGGGATGAGTGAGCCTGGTTGTGGATATTAAGGAGGGCACGTATTGCATGGAGCACTGTGTGTGGTGCATAAACAATGAATCTCTGAGCACTGACAAAATAAAATAAAATTTAAAAAAATATAAAGTACTCATAAGGGGCACCTGGATGGCTCAGCGAGTTAAGCCTCTGCCTTCGGCTCAGGTCATGATCTCAGGGTCCTGGGATTGAGGCCCAAATCTGGTTCTCTGCTCAGTGGGGAGCCTGCTTCCCCCCACATCCCGCCTGCCTCTGTGTCTACTTGTGATCTCTGTCAAATAAATAAATAAATAAATAAATCTTTAAAAAATAAAACTACCCATAATATATATATATATATATATATATATATATATATATATATATGAAGGATCACTACCTGGTTTCTTTCAAATCTGCCTTTGTGAATTTGCAACAAAATCTTGTTTATTATGCCTCTAGATATTCATCCTTGGAATTGCCATAATCTACCTTTTCTTTTTTTTTAAAGCAGGTTTTTTTTTTCCAGATTTTATTTATTTGGGGAGCCTTAATTCTTAAGAAAAATTATTTATTTACTTGACAGAAAATGGATTGAAAGGACTTGGTAAAAATGGGAAAATGATACAGGATGCCGTTTCATTGACCAGATGAGAGGAGAGAGATAACAGCTTAGAGTGAACTAAACATCTTCTGCAGAAATAAAATCTTTTTAAAAATTATTTATTTATTTGACAGAGAGAGAGATCACAAGTAGACAGAGAGGCAGGCAGAGAGAGGGACAAGCAGGGTCCCCGCTGAGCAGAGAGCCAGATGCAGGGCTAGATCCCAGGACCCTGAGATCATGACCTGAGCCAAAAGCAGAGTCTCAACCCACTGAACCACCCAGGTGCCCATAATCCATCTTTTCTATTCAATATTGATAAAAAGAAACTATTGTTATTGTGTTTTATGTCAGCCCTATGGATTTGGTTTAGACTTTTAATGTCAATTGCAGCCTTCAATGGATCATTTCTACCATTAGTCTGAATTGCTGATTTAGTCTTATGTTAAGCACCAGTTATATTTTTCCCTGATGATTCAAAGCTCTAAGGGAGAAGTAACCATAATGTTTATTTGGTTTTGTAGAAAACAAGTGTCACATATGCTAAGTAAAATAAGTCAATCAGTGAAAGACAAGTATCATATGATCTTACTGATATGAGGAATTTGAGAAACAAGACAGAGGACCATAGGGAAAGGGAGGAAAAAAATGAAACAAGAGGAAACCAGAGAGGGAGACAAACCTTACGAGACTCTTAATCTCAGGAAACAAACTGAGGGTTGCGGGAGTGGAGGGGGTGGGAGAGAAGGGGTGGTCAGAGGATGGACATTAGGGAGGGTACGCTCTATGGTGGGTGCTGTGAGTTACTGTATGAGACTGATGATTCACAGACCTGTACCCCTGAAACAAATACTACATTATATGTTAATAAAAATAAGTGTAAAAATGTAAAAACATAAAGAAAACAAGTGTCACATGTGGAAAAAAGATTTTAAAATAAGTTTTTTAAATGAGCTTTTGATTTACCCACTCTGTCTTCGCTCCTATTATTCTGACTAGAATGCTTTGTCCATCCACCTATGCTTTTTAAAATTTTACTCATTATTCAATCTCAGTCAAATCTAAAATGTGACCTTCTCTAAGAAGCTTCCAGAGTAATTCCCATCTGAATGGATGTCTCCCTTATCAATGTACCAAAATCACAGATATGGAAAATTCTATTACAACACATTGCACAAAATTATTTTGGATGTTAACTTTCCCCCCTACTATGTTAAAAATGCCAGAGAAAAATAACAATGTCATTCATTTCCCTATTCTGCATATCACTTAGCATAGTGTCTCAGATATTGAATATGCTTGGCTAATATTTTTTACTAATTATTTTAAATACTGATGACATTGATGATAGTCAAAGCAACATGTCAGTAAATGATACACATTTTGAAAATCAGTAAGATAAAAATATAAACATAATAATAAAAATGGGCAAGTGATATGAACAAGAAGTCAGAGAAGAAATATAAATGGTTCAAAAACAAAAACATTTTCAACCTCAAGGGTAACTTATTACAGTTGAATCAATAATCATAGAAAACTTCCTCTTATTATGTGCCAGGCACTATAGTAAGCACTTAAAACATATCGACTCATCTAATCCTCACCACTTTTTGCAGCATACGTATAATTATCCTCCTTTTACAGAGGAGGGAATTGTGGCATAGAAAGTAATTTTCCCAGTGTCTTGTGGATAGTGACAAAGCTGGACTGAAAACCCAGGTAATCTTGCTCCAAAGCTCAAATACTTAATCATGGAGATTATGCCACTTTGCCTACATATTTGATAAATATCTATTCAATTATAATATACAGAAAAAAAACTAAATACATGTTTTTGTATTAGATAAAATTGTTAGATGTTAAATGCCAGAGAAAGAATCAGATAAAAGTAATACAAAAACCCTCAAAGCCCAAGCAACTTATTTTTCATATGGTGTAGTGGAATAGGGATCAATTTTGATTGAATTAATTCAATCAAATTAATCTCACTTAGAATCTTCATCTCTTATAGCACCTATGACAATCTGATTTAGACTGCATATCCACATCCAGGCATACTGAGAAAGTAAAGAGAAAGAGAAAGATAACTCTCAACCAAAGAATACAAAGGAGCATAAAAAAAAGAAAGAAAAGAAAAATTTCTTATTCAGTATAACTTTGTATTTATGTGGAAGGTTAAAATAAATCTACCAATTCAATTGCTTTTGGAACTTGGAGAATTCTTAGGTACACACTATACGCATAAAGCCTAGCTGTCATGTTAACCTTAACATTCACTACTTTTGGGGTAGTTTGATAATATTTAAAGGTTGAGTAATAACTTTGAACTTGAGTATAGAATAATCTTTCATGCATAAAAATGCTCCCTAAATTTCTAGGGGGTTTTGATTAATCTTGTTTTAGTTTTGAAGTAAAATTTCTATGTTTACTTCAAAACCATCAAGCAAATCATAACCAATAAAATTGACATTCGATTTTTCTCTTATTTTTAGAAAACTTATCCCACCCTGGATATGTTAATTGCTATCTGCTTTGTTTGTCCCTTTATTTGAGAGTCATTATCTGACATTTAGTTTTCCTACATAGTATCCAAAAGGAAGTACTAAATAAAAAAGTTAACATATAATTTGATTAGATAATTTGAAAGATTAATGAAGTGGACATTCTATACTTTCCCCACAGATAAAAGCAACTGAAGGAACTATCTTACATTATTTTAACAAAACATAAATTGTGATTATGTAGGACAAAGTACAATTATAAATCATTTTTTTTCCTTGCCAAAAGTTTGTTATTCTGGTACCAAGGTAATTTGTTTTCACTTTTTGAGAAATAGAAAGATCAGACAAACCACATCTCCTTGACCTTGAATATTTCTAACTGAAAAATGAATCACCAACAAGCGGATAGCAGTGTGAGGAGCCATCACATTGGGCTTATGGGAAAGAATAGCCCATGGTCAAGACAGAAAACCTGGGTTCTAGTCTTTGAAGTGCAAATCCATTTTCTCTGAAATCTTAGCCAAGCCACCTAACCTAGAAGCATCTACTTTTTCATTTATAAATGGGATGAAAGTCAAATTTCCAGAATCTTTAACACAAACAACTAAGTACTTATGCAGATAACAGAGAACAGCCTATACTCCTTTTACTTATTTCTAAAGGAACACAAATATGTGACCAAGAGCTCTTCCTGTATGCTTGAAAAAAATACCTTTCTTTAGTGTTTTATTTGTTGAGCACTCTGTTAGTTACTTGATAACCCTCTCAGCAATCCAACAGAACCTGAGCAAGCTACTTGACCCCTCTGTGTTTTAATGCACTTATCTATAAAATGGAGATGATAATTATACCTCCATATGTGGTTGTTGTCAGAATTGAATGTGTAAATGAGTATTTACACAAAAAGCTTTAAAAAGCTTTTTCACATATACAAAGTGCTCAATTAATGTTAGCTCTTATTTGTATTACTCCCATCTTACAAGTAAGAAAACTGAGGTTTATGGAAGTTAATTAATATGCCCCAAGGTCATACAATTTGAAAATAGTAGAAGTAAAACTTGAACCCAGATGTAGACTCCATAGCCCATATCTACATATTGCTCTATTCAGTCATCCTTTGAACATTCCGAACTAAGTAATAAGGAAAAGATGCCCTGTTTTGCGTATTTTGACAGAATGCAGAGAGAAGATATATAGGAAGCTGTAAATTATTTTAGTAGATAATATGTTAACAGAAAATAGGAGACCCTTAAACTCGTTATACGAACAGAGACTGAGAAATCATAATTTCTACAGTAAATGTAGTTACAGGATTTTCCTTGTCACTACTGAGAAACATCCAGAGTTGTAAAGAGGGAAGACTGCCATAAATTGACGCTGAATAATCAATCCAAACCATGAAAAACTGCCAACAAGCCCTAAATGCATTTTTCTGGAAAGATTTAATAAATGTGGCTTCATAAATACTGTATAGTGTAAGGTATAAATTATGCTGCTTTCTCTCAAAAATTAGTTTAAGTGCAAAATGGAAGAAAAGCTGATATAAAATTCAGTAAATACAGAAACTTTAAAAAAGAATAATATTAAAGACTTCTAAAGATTATGTGAATACTGTAATTATCTGTGCATAAATGAAAGCATTTTATCTTCCTGTACCTAAACAGGAAAATAAATAACAAAAAAAAAAAGTGTTCCCATAGGAAAACTATTTCCAAAAGCACTTTAAGAAATGGCAGCATTTTCTATATATAAGTTCTTGGACTTCCAAGTTAAAATTTTGAATATAACACTGATTCTGACATATGTTTTTTAATCTCTTTCTTTAAAAATATTTTAGATTTCTTATATAAAATTATACGTAACTTATGTAATAAGTGAAATGTAAATCCACAAAGCTGGTTTAAACAGAGGCTCTACTTTCATCAGTGATAGAAAACAAGATTTATACAGAGATAATTAGGGAATAATATATAATTAAGAGTTAAAATGGTACTTGGTAGTTAGAATATAGCAGATTGAAGTTAGTCAGAATGAGATATAAATTCCTGATCTATTTCTTGCTATTAGCTACGTGACCTTAGGCAAGTTACTTAACACTCTTCATGAGAAAAATCAGAATAACAGAATCCACCTTACAGACTTGGAATAATTAAATACAGTAATATTTATAAAGTACCTAGAACACCATCTGGCATGTAATTATATATTCAATAAATAGCAGTTGATATCACTATTTCATAGTAATATTAATGCCTAAATTAAAAATACCACATGAAGGGGCACCTGGGTGGCTCAGTGGGTTAAGCCGCTGCCTTCAGCTCAGGTCATGATCTCGGGGTCCTGGGATCGAGTCCTACATCGGGCTCTCTGCTCAGCAGGGAGCCTGCTTCCTCCTCTCTCTCTCTCTGCCTGCCTCTCTGTCTACTTGTGATCTCTCTCTGTCAAATAAATAAATAAAATCTTTAAAAAAAAAAATACCACATGAGGTCAGAAGATTTCAAGAGCAGGCATATTATAAAGCTGTTGCTCTGAACGTTCACCTAGTATCCACATCTACAAAACTGAACAGATAAAATAGTAATGGCAATCACTGGAATTCACTGTAATGGCAATCACTGGAATTCACTGTATTGCAGAGACCCCCAACTCTGCAGACAAGACCTCTGGGCCCAGTCCTTACTGCTGGGCTTCGCTTCCTATAATATCTGCAGTTCATCTTTAAATATAAAGCTATACAATTACCCAGATGACATCAAATGAGATATAGCATGAAGACAAATGTGTATAGAACACTAACCGAAATGATTCTTATCATAGAAAACAAGCTGAATTGTACAAAGGGATGAATCTATTTGAAAAAATAATTAAAGTCATAAATATCTAAACCCCAGGAGGAATCTGGAATCACAGATATCTCAGTGGGTTGCATTAAAGCAAATTGGACTCTACTTTTTGCAAATGAGTATCAAGGGATATTCTGAGAAAAACATGCAACCTGATAATATAAAAGGATATATTAATTTTCTCCTTCTGTCTTCCTATCTTTGGAGATGATCTACAATCTCTTACACATAGCAGGCATTCAATAAATGTTTGCTAAATAAATGATTCCATTAAGGATCAGTATTAGGTTGCTAAACATACAGAACAAAAAAATAACAAGAATTTCAGGTGGAAGATCATTTAAATGTAATTTGCATGCTTAACATATTAGATTTAGAAAGGTAAAGAGAATTGTTCAGGGTCACTCAGCTAATTACAGACCTACAACCAGAAATCAAGCCTTAACTCCTAATTTAACTGAGAGACATATGTGATTCAAATTAAAATTGAAATTGTAAAAACATGTAATAAACTATAACATATCAAGGATTTGTCAGGAGGTTCATATCAAGTAAAGGACAAACCATGAGAGACTGTGGACTCTGAGAAACAAACTGAGAGTTTTGGAGGGGAGGAGGGTGGGGGGTTGGGTGAGCCTGGTGGTGGGTATAAGGCAGGCACGTATTACACAGAGCACTGGGTGTGGTGCATAAACAATGAATCTTGGAACACTGAAAAAAAAAAAGAAAGAAAATGGGGAAAAAAGAAAACCAGTGCTTTTATAATGTTCTAGAGGCAGTGGAACGATTGCTAAAGAAGGCATATAGAGATGTTTTATTACTGACTCTGTACTCTGTTCTAGTTCTATGCAATTCTCAATAAAGGGGCTGATATGAATAACTACATCTAATTCCCCCCACAAAACATACCCATTTTACCTCTTGCACTGAGCTAGCAGCTGAGTATACAAGGAGAAGTAAAATGCAGGTCATGCTGTATTGGACTGAGGTTGTAGGAGGTAACCACATAGACTGTTGAGCCTATATGTTCTACTTCTGGCTTTACCATATATTAGCTACCTGACCTTGAGAGCTTATTTAATCTCTCTTGGCCTCAGTCTTCTACTCCATAAAATGGAAATAATGATAGGATTATACCTTATTTACAGAGTTATGAAGAGTCAGGTACTATGTATATAACACTTAGAAAAATGCCTGTCATGGTTCTATAAATATTAGTCATTATTATTAGACACAAGGAATCTATAGTCTAACAGGGAAATAAGAATATATATAAAACTAAAAATACCACAGGCTACTATAATGTTAATTTAAGCTACTATGATGTTAAGTTTGCACCAATTAAAGTGCAAAACTTTATCCCAAGAGTTTTAGGAATCACTTCATTCCAACAACAACAATGAAAAGGTAGGAATTAAAGGGAACATCCTTTCCCTCTGAAGGGGGTGATGATGGCAAAAGCAGAAGGTGAAGAGAAAGGCCAGAAAAATCAGTAAGATGAGTGACTATTGGATTTAGAAATATGGTGGTCTAAAGGTCACTTTCAACCTTTTGAAAAATTCATTCCCATTGAAGGAACAGGCAAATTATAAAAAAGTTGGAGAGAGAAAGAAGGTGAGAAAATATTATCAGTAAATATCAGCTACATTTTAAAATTTATTTATTAACTCACCACTCACTCCTAGTTAATACAACAAATACAAGGGCATACTACACACAACCCAGCATGGTGGCAGATGTGTACCTGAGGTATGCCCTCCTCAGAGGTAGACAACAATATGATCCCTATCTTTCTAGATCCAGCATGTAGAAGAGGGTCTTCAGGGGATGCCTGGGTGGCCCAGTTGGTAAAGTGTTCACTTTGAAAAAAAAGATTTAATTAATTAATTTGACAGAGAGAGAGAGAGCAAGCAAGCACAACCAGGGAGAGTGGCAGGCAGAGGGAGAGGGAGAAGCAAGCTTTCCACTGAGCAGGGAGCCCAATGGGGGCTCAATCTCAGGACCCTGGGATCATGACTTGAGCCAAAGGCAGATGCTTAACAACTGAGCCACCCAGGAGCCCCAACTGTCCAGTTTGGTTTCAGCTCAGGTCATGATATCATGGTCCTGGGATTGAGCCCTGAGTAGGGCTCCATGCTCAGTGGGGAGTCTGCTTGAGGATTCTTTCTCTCCCTCTTCATGTGCCTCTCCCACCCCCCTTTCTCTCTCTCTCTCTTTCTCTCTCTCTCTCTCTAACACAAATGGATAAATAAATCTTTGGCGGGGGGGAGAGGGTCCTCAGGAGAGGAAATAACAAATGTGAAGGACTTGAGTAGTCTAGTATTAATGTAATTAAAAAGATAAGACCAAGCCTTAAAGCACACTATAAGTGTAAATCATCATAAAAGAAGCAGGGTTCTGGGGTTCAGTTAACATGAAGAGATAGTGGAAGTATATCAGAAAAAGAAATTTGGTGATGTTAAATATGAGTTCCTACATAACATGGCCGAAGGAAAGAAAGGGAAGGGTAGAAGGGACTTATTTTAGTTAAATACAATGGGGTAGAGTTGAAGATAACACTGGTGGGGAGGAAGGTGTGAGGCAGGAATGAAAAGTGGGACACAATCAGGATCTATCTGGGCTTACAGTAGCAGAACACGTAGGTGGCTGCTAGTGAAAAGAATTCTCTTAGGTAATCCCTAAAATCTGTTCTAGTTCTTTGATTCTATGATTCCCTCAAAGAATAGCAATCATAGGGACGCCTGGGTGGCTCAGTGGGATAAAGCCTCTGCCTTAGGTTCAGGTCATAATCCCAGGGTCCTGGGATCGAGCCCCGCATCGGGCTCTCTGCTCAGCAGGAAGCCTTCTTCCCCCTCTCTCTCTGCCTGCCTCTCTGCCTACCTGTGATCTCTATCACACAAATAAATAAAATCTTTAAAAAAAAAAAAGAATAGCAATCATGTAGCTTAGAATGTACAACATATGTTCCAATGTGTGTAATTAATGAGCAATACTTTATTCTTAAGGTGTGGCCTTAGTGACCCATTTGGATATTAAGCTTCTAGTTTCCATAATTAAACATAGCTGCTTAACCTCAATTGTCAAACCAAGGGCTTCAGGAGACTTCTAATTAGCATACCTGCTGGAAATCATTGGGAGTTATGACAAATATGTGCTACTCATTTCCGAGACTGATTTCATGACTTGAGGCCTAGCAAGTAAATTTACTTTTGAGCCCTAGTAAGTAAACTTTGTTTCTAGAATAAACTTAGTATTTTCAAAAATATGTCCTAAAACCATATGCAGACACTATGATAATAAAGTATCGTGTTTGTGATTGTGATGCTGCACCGCTCACAGCATCCTCAAGCCGGAAAAACTGTTCAGTACTTGCCACGTACCCAGTCAGGTTGGTCTCATTACAATCAAGCACTATGATTTCACACTGGCTGTCACTGAAGCTACAAAGAGCAGAGCACATCAATCTCATGTCAGAGAGCCATATGCTCTTTGTGATGTTCAAGCTTTGCAAGAGGAACTTCTGCAAGAGCTAAAGAAAATCCTTACAGGGTGTTACTTCTTAGACTTATTGACAAGAGTGGTAAACAGTATCGGTAAAGAAACCTAAGATTTTATTTTCCAAAGTGAGAAAGAATGGGAAAAAAGCACACACAAAATTCATCATGAGTACAAATTCATGAAACTCTCCCTGTTAGACTATACATATGAGAAAACCAGAGAATCTTTTTATAGAATTGTAAAGAGTATATCCCACTTTCTTTTCTTTTCTGAGATAATGAACTACAGAGAGTCCTAGTTCTAATTAGGATGTAACAATAGTAGGTTCCCTGGCAGACTATGTTCCCACTGCAAGCATTAGAGCTGTAGGAAAGAGGAACAATAAGCTGAAATATCAGAATATCAGAAATGGGAGAGGCTCTGTGAGGAAGCAAATCTGTTACCAAACATTTTCTTCTGTAGTAGGGTTGCCAAAAACCTGATTCTGTGAGGACATTTGCCAATTCTGTGTTCAAGCTGATGATAGTTTGGCCCACAAAGTGGTACACTACTGGGAGAAAGAGAAATCAGAAAAGCTTTTGACAGTCATGAAAAACCAGGATTATTTAATAATTTGGGAATGCCATGAATCCTAAACATGCAATTAGATTTTCCCCATGTTACATTTATTATATCTCAGGGAGGAGACAGTGACTTGCCAGGCTCTCAATAAAAAGCCTAGACAGGATGCAACCTAGGAAGAGAGTCTCAATGAACCTTCAATCCATCCCTGATCCAAGCTAGGCCTGAGCTATATTGAAGAATATACCCCACACCCTACCTGCTAAATAAAGAAAAGCAAAGTCTTTCAGGTAAAAGATAAGGTTATGTGGAGCTTCAACACAGTATCTCTTTAAACACAAAGGCCATCATACAATTGAACAGTACTAGACATACAAAGAGGCAAAATGTATGACTGATAATCAAGAGAAAAGCAAAGAAGAGGTACAAACTCAGAGACTGTAGTAGCCAGCTAGCAAGACAGTCCCCAGTGATGCCTGTCTCCTGGTATTTTGCCCTTGTGTAGTCCACTCCCACACTGAAAAGTGCTGACTTTGCAACCAGCAGAATTAGGCAATAATAACAACTATGACTTCCACAAGGAAGACTTAAGACTTTATAGCTTCGTCTTCCTGCCTTATTCACTCTGGGGGAAGAAGGTGTCATAACTTAAGGATTTCCAAGCAGCTCTGTAGTAGTCCATGTAGAGCCCCTTGCTATCAGCCATCAAGGAACTAAAGAGTCCTACTATCTGCAATGTGAGAGCACCATCTTGGAAATGGATCTTTCAATTCCAGTCAAATGTCCAGAGGACTGAAGAACTGACTGATCACTTGAATGCAACAGAACAAGAGATATCAAGTTAGAACCATTCAGCTAAGTCGATCTTAAATTCCAGACCACCATGACTCTGTGAGGCATTAAAAGCTTATTATTATTATAAGCTACTAAGTTTTGAAGTAATTTATTATATAGTAACAAATGAAAAGATTTCAGTATCTTGAAGTGGAGTCTCTCCATGACAAAAAAAAAAAAAATTAAAAAAAAGAAAAAAAAATCAGGGAGTATTCTTTGAAAGGGGGAGTGCCCAGGAAGCAGGAAGAAGCTGGAAGAACTTTGAGGAGAATGTTAGTGATGACTATAAAGCTTTGTAGAAACAGAGAGTAGAAATCTAATAACCTTTTCAGAAACTGCCAATGGGGGAATTATAACCCAACTTTCTACAAATGATTCTAATCTGGATAAAGAGCTCACAGAATGCTACACAGCTATCAAGGATCAGCCCCAGCTCCCTGGTAACTTTATAGAAATACTAAAGGATGTAACCATTCTCTTATGCACACAAGAATATTTGATCATCCCTGGGAGAAAATATTTGCAAATCATATATCTGATAAGGAGTTAATATCCAAAACTTACAAAGAATTCATATAACTCATCCCAGTACTTCTACCATGCAGCAGCATCCAAATCAGAGAAAACATGCTACATCGCTGCTTTGCGTCAAACAGTGGTTTTCAGTAGAACAGGGGAAGGAAGAGTGTTTTTGCCCCTCAGGACATATTTGATCTTGCCTGGAGATACTTTTGGTTGTTAAAACTAGAGAGGTGCGGGGCGCCTGGGTGGCTCAGTGGGTTAAGCCGCTGCCTTCGGCTCAGGTCAGGATCTCAGGGTCCTGGGATCGAGTCCTGCATTGGGTTCTCTGCTCAGCAGGGAGCCTGCTTCCTCCTCTCTCTCTCTGCCTGCCTCTGTGCCTACTCGTGATCTCTCTCTGTCAAATAAACAAATAAAATCTTAAAAAAAAAAAAAAAAACTAGAGAGGTGCTAGCATCTGTTGAGGAGAGGGCACAGATGCTGCTAAACATGCTACAATGCATAAGACAGCCTCTTACAACAATTATTGAGCCCCAAATGTCAATAATACAAAGTTGAGAAAAACTGGTCTAGAAAAGTCTAGAATTATCCATTTAGAATTACAGTATATTCATTGGATTCTTTTTCACATTATACCTTTGTAACATTTTACAGACATTTGACAGCAGAGACTGAGGACATTTCTACTCTCACTTGCCCTGAAGAACGGAAACTTCAATTCTAAGTTCTCCACACTGAGGTCATTAAAGGAGTTGCAAAATACCACCTGTTTATAAACAGAATTTCACATACAGTTAAACACAGGTTCAGAAATCTCCTTTACGCTGATTTGCATTTTTCCTTAAGTTAAAAAATGCCAAAGTCTTTGAAATAAGTATAATTTGGTCTCCGTACTTATAAAAGTACATTATGATTTTTTAAAAATCTTGAGAAAAATTTGTATTGAAAATTATCAGCACTTTATACTCAATTCTGAAAAGTATTGTTTCTTTGGTATAAATCAATTCATACTTAAAAGACACTCCTATTGCCTAATTCAGGTAATGTATTTACTGTTGAATAATAAATATACTACTCAATGTTTCACTCAAGCCCAATAAACAGACACTAAAGGAAGAAAAGTAGACCTGGTCGTTTTCCTGCTGTGATCTAAAATGTGCTCATTCTTAGTTGTTTCTTAGGGACATTACGAAGTTTATGTTTCCTAAGTGTAGGCAAAATTTTAACACGATACAGTGCTAATTATACAGCATGATCACACTACCAGTGATAGCCACATACAAATGCCATTTGATTTGGCCTCTGTATATATAAAATGTTAGAAAACATTATTTCTTTCCATTCCTAGTAGCCAATTTTATATCCATTATGAGAGAAAAGGCCATATGACAGTAGTGTGAACTTTTTAGATGCCATTATGGTAAAGACATTTGGATTTAGTGAATTTAAAATACAATAAGAAAAGTTTACTATATTATCTTCCAAAGCAAGATAAACTCATCTCTTGATTCTGCAAGAGACGCATCCAATCTTATTCTGCTTGCTGTACAACAGGCCAGTAAGTTGGAAACAAGATGTTGGAGTAAGAACAACTTTATTCGGAAAGCCAGCAAGCTGAGGAGATGGCCAACTATTGTCCTAAAGCACTATCCTCTACCTATCTTAGGGATATAATGTACTTTGCCCATTTCATATAACAATTACCTGTTACAATGGTTCATCTTATGTGGTCATTTGACTGGGCTAAGAGATGCCCAGATAGTTGGTAAAATATTATTTCTGGGCGCCTCCAAGAAAGTGTTTCTAGAAGAGAATAGCATTTGAATCAACAGACTGAGTAAAGATCCACCTCACCAATGTAGGCAATTAACCAGTCTGTTGAAGGCTTGAATTAAACAAAAAGGCAGAGGAAGGATGAATTCTCTTTTCTTGAGCTGAGACATCCATCTTCTACCCTTGGATATCAGAGCTCCTGGTTCTCTGGCCCCTGGACTCTAGGACTTAACACTAGTGGCCCTTTAGACTCAGACTGAATTATACCACCAACCTTCCTGGTTCTATAGTTTGCAGAAGGCAGACTGTGGAATTGCTCAGCCTCCATAATCATACGAGCCAATTCCTATAACAAACCTCCTCTTATACATACACTTAAACATAGTTTCCCTGGAGAACTAATATACCCATGAATGGACTTGAGATAGTTTAAAAGGAAATATATAGGAATCTGAGGTGGCATGTGAAACAATGCAACAAACTAAGTAAACCGAAACTCCTATATGACAAAACCTTCAAGAAGCATTCAAATACAAGTTGCTATATTTTCTTTTAAAAATACATGAGAGGGGAGCCTGGGTGGCTCAGTGGGTTAAAGCCTCTCCCTTCGGCTCAGGTCATGATCCCAGGGTTCTTTGATCCAGTCCCACATCAGGCTCTCTGCTCAGCGGGGAGCCTGCTTCCTCCTCTCTCTCTGCCTGCCTCTCTGCCTACTTGTGATCTCTGTCTGTAAAAAAATAAGTAAATAAATATCTTTTAAATAAAATAAAATACATGAGTATCCATTTTGAATTTATCTTTGTGTCTTTGTGTATGGTGTAAGAGAATGGTTGAGTTTCATTCTTCTGCACATAGCTGTCCAATTTTCCCAGCAACATTTATTGAAGAGACATTTTTAAAAATTTTTTAAAATTTATTTTCAGCATAACAGTATTCATTGTTTTTGTACCATATCCAGTTCTCCATGCAATCCGTGCCCTCTATAATACCCACCACCTGGTACCCTGACCTCCCACCCCCCGCCCCTTCAAAACCCTCAAGAGTGTTTTTCAGAGTCCATAGTCTCTCATGGTTCACCTCCCCTTCCAATTTCCCTCAACTCCCTTCTCCTCTCCATCTCCCCATGTCCTCCATGCTATTTGTTATGCTCCACAAATAAGTGAAACCATATGATAATTGACTCTCTCTGCTTTACTTATTTCACTCGGCATAATTTCTTCCAGTCCCGTCCAAGTTGCTACAACAGTTAGGTATTCATCCTTTCTGATGGAGGCATAATACTCCATAGTGTAAATGGACCACATCTTCCTTATCCATTCGTGCACTGAAGGGCATCTTTGGGGTAAATACCCAGTAGTGCAACTGCAGGGTCATAGAGAAGTTCTATTTTTAATTTCTTGAGGAATCTCCACACTGTTCTCCAAAGAGCTGCACCAACTTGCATTCCCACCAACAGTGGAAGAGGGTTCCCCTTTCTCTACATCCCCTCTAACACATGTTGTTTCCTGTCTTGCTAATTTTGGCCATTCTAACTGGTGTAAGGTGATATCTCAATGTGGTTTTAATTTGAATCTCCCTGATGGCTAGTGATGATGAACATTTTTTCATGTGTCTGATAGCCATTTGTATGTCTTGATTGGAGAAGTGTCTGTTCCTATCTTCTGCCCATTTTTTGATATAATTGTCTGTTTTGTGTGTGTTGAGTTTGAGGAGTTCTTTATAGATCCTGGATATCAACCTTTTGTCTGTACTGTCATTTGCAAATATCTTCTCCCATTCTGTGGGTTGTCTCTTTGTTTTCTTGACTGTTTCCTTTGCTGTGCAGAAGCTTTTGATTTTGATGAAGTCCCAAAAGTTCATTTTCACTTTTGTTTCCTTTGCCTTTGGAGACATATCTTGAAAGAAGTTGCTGTGACTGATATCGAAGAGATTACTGCCTATGTTCTCCTCTAGGATTCTGATGGATTCCTGTCTCATGTTGAGGTCTTTTACCCATTTCAAGTTTATCTTTGTGTACAGTGTAAGAGAATGGTCGAGTTTCATTCTTCTATATTTAGCTGTCAAGTTTTCCCAGCGCCATTTATTGAAGAGACTGTCTTTTTTCCACTGTATATTTTTTCCTGCTTTGTTGAAGATTAATTGACCATAGAGTTGAGGGTCCATATCTGGGCACTCTACTCTGTTCCACTGGTCTATGTGTCTGTTTTTATGCCAGTACCATGCTGTCTTGGTGATCACAGCTTTGTAGTAAAGCTTGAAATCAGGCAACGTGATGTTCCCAGTTTTGCTTTTCTTTTTCAGCATTTCCTTAGCAATTCGGGGTCTCTTCTAATTCCACACAAATTTTAGGATTGTTTGCTCCAGCTCTTTGAAAAACTGCCAGTAGAATTTTGATCAGAATGGCACTGAAAATATAGATTGCTCTAGGCAGTATAGACATTTTAACAATGTTTATTCTTCCGATCCATGAACATGGAATGGTCTTCTATCTTTTTGTGCCTTCTTCAATTTCTTCCTTGAGTGTTCTGTAGTTCCGCGAGTACAGATCCTTTACCTCTTTGGTTAGGTTTATTCCCAGGTATCTTATGGTTCTTGGTGCTATAGTAAATGGAATTGATTCTCCAATTTCCCTTTCCGTATTTTCATTGTTAGTGTATAAGAAAGCAACTGATTCCTGTACATTGATTTTGCATCCTGCCACATTACTGAATTGCTGAATGAGTTCTGGTGGTTTGAGGGTAGAGTCTTTTGGGTTTTCCATATAAAGTATCATGTCATCTGTGAAAAGAGAGAGTTTGACTTCTTCCTTGCCAATATGAATACCTTTTATTTCTCTTTGTTGTCTGATTGCTGTTGCTAGGACTTCTAACACCATGTTGAACAAGAGTGGTGAAAGTGGACATCCTTGTCAAGTTCCTGATCTCAAAGGGAAGGCTGTCAGCTTTTTTCCCATTGAGGATGATATTCACTGTGGATATTTCATAGATAGATTTTATGGATGTGAGGCAGGAATCCATCAGAATCCTAGAGGAGACCATAGGCAGTAACCTCTTCGACATTGGCCACAGCAACTTCTTTCAAGTTATGTCTCCAAAGGCAAAAGAAACAAGAACAAAAATGAAATTTGGGGACTTCATCAAGATCAAAAACTTCTGCACAGCAAAGTAAACAGTCAACAAAACAAAGATGCAACCCACAGAATGGGAGAAGATATTTGCAAATGACAATACAGCCCTTTGTAAGGGCTGTATATCCAGGATCTATAAAGAACTCCTCAAACTCAACACACATAAAACAGATAATCATGTCAAAAAATGGGCAGAAGACATGAACAGACACTTCTCCAAAGAAGACATACAATATAATGGCTAATAGACACATGAAAAAATGTTCATTATCACTAGCCAACAGGGAGATTCAAATCAAAACCACATTGAGATACCACCTTACACCAGTTAGAATGGCCCAAATTAACAAGACAGTAAACAACGTGTGTTGGAGAGGATTTGGAGAAAGGGAACCCTCTTAACACTGTTGGTGGGAATGCAAGTTAAGGCAGCCATTTTGGAAAACAGTGTGGAGATTCCTTAAGAAATTAAAAGTAGAGCTTCCCTGTGACCTTGCAATTGCACTACTGGGTATTTACCCCAAAGATACAGATGTAGTGAAAAGAAGGGCCATTTGTACCCCAATGTTTATAGCAACAATGGCCACAGTCACCAAACTGTGGACAGAACCAAGATGCCCGTCAAAAGAAAAATGGATAAGGAAGATATGGTCCATATATAAAATGGAATATTATGCCTCCATCAGAAAGGATGAATACCCAACTTTTGTATCAACATGGACAGGACTGGAAGAGATTATGCTAAGTGAAATAAGACTAGCAGAGAGAGTCAATTATCATATGGTTTCACTTGTTTGTGGAGCATAAGGAATAACAGGAGGAAATGGGGAGATGGAGAAGAGAAGGGAGTTGGGAGAAGGAGAAGGAGAAGGGGGAGACAAACCATGAGAGACTGTGGACTCTGAAAAGCAATCTGAGGGTTTTGGAGGGGCAGGAGGTTGGGTGAGCATGGTGGTGGGTATTAAGGAGGGCACATATTGCATGGAGACTGGGTGTGGTGCATAAACAATGAATTCTGGAACACTGAAAAGAAATTAAAAATAAATAAAAATTTAAAAAAATACACGAGTATCTATATAATTTTTCCTGCCAATACATTATAGTTTAGAGAGAAAAGAGATTTCAAAGGACTACAACAGGCAACTTTGGCAAGTACACAGTGGAGCACAATAAATGTCCTTAACTCACATGGATCTGGGTATTAGCATACTAAAGCAAATAGTCAAAGTAAAATAAATGTAGGTGAGAAAGCATGTATATTAGAGACAAGCTAAAATTATATTTTGCTGACACTGACACAATAAATAACTAGTCTAGCAGGGTGATCCTCGGGGCCCATAGAGAACTTTGGGGAACAGAAGGATATAGAAGAATGACAAGTAAAATGAGGGTAGAAGATCAATTAAGTCAAATACTAATTATACTGATATTATTAAGTTCATTCTAAATTAATACCTTTGTTGGGTTTTATAATCCAGATTAGTTCAATAATTATAAATGTTGTAAGCATCTTCTTTCAATGTTGGCTTTATTGACTTATAATTCACATACCTTAAAATTCTCCTCTTTAAACTATATACAATTAACTGGGTTTTTTTTAGCCTATTCACAAAATTGTGCCAACATTGCCATTCTCCAATTTTAAGACATTCTCATCAACAACAAAAATCTTGCATGCACATGAAAACTCATGCCCATTAGCAGTTCCTCCAGATCCCACCTTACCCCAAAACAATAACTAATCTATTTTTGCCTCTATGGATATGCCTCGACATTTTATATAAATGAAACCACACAACATGTGGTCTTTTATAACTGGCTTCTTTACCTAGCATAATGTTTTCAAGTTTCAAGCATGTTATAGCCTGTATCAGTATATCACTGCTTTTTACCTCCTAGTAGTATTGCATTGTATAGATATACCACATTTTATTTAGCCATTCTTCAGTTGATGGACATTTTGGTTGCTTTCACATTTGGGCTAATAGGAATAATTCTGCTATGAATATCCACTACAAGTTTATGTACAGGCATAGTTTTCAATCTTTGGATGTACAGAATTTCTGTATCACAGGATAACTATGTAACTATGTTTAACATTTGAGTAACCACCAAACTGTTTTTCAAAGTAGATGAACCATTTTACAATCCCACTAATGATGTATGAAGGTATCAATTTCTCCATGTTCTTGCCAACGCTTGTTTTCATCTGTCTTTTAGCCATTCTAGTGGATATGAAGAGGTATCTGATTTTGGTTGTGATTTGCATTTACCAAATAATTAATGGTACTAAGCATTTTTTAGATGCATATTAGCCATTGATATGTATTATTTGGGTTAATGTCCATTCAAAATTGATTGTCCAAGTGTTACTTGAATTTTCTTTTTACCATTGAGTTGTAAGAGGTATTTTATATATTCCAGAAACAAGTTCTTATTATATATATGACTTGTAAATATTTTCTCCCATTCTCTTGGTTATTTTTTCATTGTTTTGATAGTACTCTCTAAAGAGAATTTTTTTTTTTTTACTTTTGACAAAGCCCACTTATTCATATTTTCTTCATCACTTGTTGCTAAGAAACAATTCCTTAACCAAAATCATGAAAATTTACTTCCATGTTTTCTTCTAAGATATTCAGAATTTTAGTTCTTATATCTAGGTCAAAAATATCTGTATATGGTATGAGGTTGCAGTCAAATTCATTCTTTTGCATATGGATAACTGGATATTTTTCAAGATTCTCTCTTTGGTTTTGACTTTCAATAGTTTGATTATAATCTGGTGTGTATTTCTCTGATGATCTACTTTGATTGATCTACTTAGATGTAGAGACTAAGTGTTTTTCATCAAGTTTTGGAAATTTCAGCCATTATTTCTTCAAATATTCTTTCCACTCATTTTTCTCTCTCTCCTTTCCTTGTGGGACAACCATAATATATATGCTGGTGTGGTGACCAGACAGCAAGCTGACATGCTCCTTGTGGTCTTAGGGCCAGGTCAGAGACCAGCCCTACCCACCACTGTTCAGCCCTAAAGCACTGTCATAACCACAGCTTGCCGAAGCACGTAAACCACATAGTAGGAAATAGGCACAGAAAAATAGATTTACCCCTAAGCTAGTTGATCTGACCCAATGCAGTGTAACAGTGCTGAATGAGAAAACTATTATTTACCAGTAGATTGTACTATTGATTGTTCTATTGAATTATCTATGCATTGATCAAGGTGACTCCCATGCAACTGTATTGTGCTTGAATCATATAAAACTGCTGTAAACCAATAAACGGTCTCTCAGCATTGGCTGTGACTCTCCTGATCCATTCTTTGTGTTTCTTTCTTACTCATTCCCTCCCCCAAACTCATATTTCTCTGTTCAGTCAAGGCTGGTCCTTGACATGTTGGTATACCAGATGGTATTCCAGAGGTCTCCAAAATGCTGTTCATTTTTCTTCTTTTTCTTCTTCTTTTTTTCATTTTGATCTTCAGCCTGGATAATCTCAATTGACTTATCCACAAGTTGGATGATTCTACTACTTGCTCAAACTGACTTTGCTCTCTTCTAGAGAGAATTTTACTTCTGTGTTTATATTTTTCAACTTCAGAATTTCTATTTGTTCTTTTAAAATGCCTTTCCCTTTTTTGATATCTCTATTTAGTGATGCATTTTCCTCAGACTATCCTTTAATTTTTAGACATGATTCCCTTTCAATTTTTTTAAAACATTTGTAACAGCTGATTTAAAAACTCTTCTAGGAAGTCCAACATTTGGGCTAACTCAGGCAGAGTTTACATAGACTGTTTTTCTGTTTTCTTCCTTTGGATTGGCCAACATTTCCTGTTTCATTGTGCAGCTTTGTAAATTTTCTTGAAAACTGGATATTTTAATTAATATGATGTGGCTACTCTGGAAATCATGTTCCTCTTCCTGTCCAGAGTTTGCTGTTATTGCTGTTTGTTGTTGTTGTTGCTCCTGCTGTTATTGCTTTTTGTTTGTTTGTGGCTTTCCTGGGCTAGTTCTGTAAAGTCTGTACTCTTTGTCATGTGTGGTCTCTGCTTGGTTTACTTAATAGTCTGCTAATGATTGACAGAGATTTCTTCTAAGTCTTAAGCCAGTAAATCTCTCAGTCTTTGTTCTTAGGGCAAGTCTTCAACCTTTCAGTAATTTACAACTTTACTTATTACTTATTTCCTGCTTGTACAGAGTTTTAAGGTGAGCCAGAGATAAGAGATTTGGGCCAAATTAGATATTCCTTCAGTATGCACACAGCTCTGTGTATGAGAACAACCTACTAGATCCCTCAGAAATATGTGAAAATTCTTTAAAACTTCCTGTGTGCATCTAATTCCCCAGTTCTTTTTTCTTTTGAGATTTTTTTTGCCAGTCCATTGTTAAAACCAACTAGTATCACAGTTTACATGACTGCAATGTTAAATAATATCACCAATTGTTTTTTTACACACCCTCCTGAGGATAGAGCTTTTCTCAAATGAGTGCTGCATTAGGTCAAATAAAGACAAGTCCTATGAATATTTTCCCAGAGTGCTGCCAGACAAGTCAAATAATGACACATTTCTGGGAATGGGACTTTTGGGGAGCTCAAAAACTGTCTGCCTCCTCCAGTAGCACTAGACTGGTTTTCACAGATACTGTGGTTGTGATATTGCTGTTTTTAAGGCCTCTGTGGATCTGGGGAGAAGGGAATTGGCAACGGAGCAAATTGAAATGCTACAAAGCTTACCATTCATACCAAAATCCGGCCATTAAAAAATAAATAAATAAATGTTTCTTCAGATCATTACACGTTGTTGCATAATTTCTAGAGAGTTCTGAAATTATTGATTTGGAGAATTTTTACCATTGTGCTCATTGATCTTATGGAGGTGTGCATTTTCAGAGGTTATTACTCCAACATTTCAGAAATGCGTATGTAATCACCGTTGAGGACACTACTTGGGAACTATTTTCTAGAGATAGATTTTTTTAATGAAATTAAAGATCAAAGTGATTATTAAATAAATACTCCAATGCAGCTGAAATAGAAGAAGCACAAAAGCACCGAGGCAATTGCCCTCTGATACTTTCCATCCATTTTATACTTTCTTTCTCCTGCAACCATGAGAAAACACTATCCCTTACCAAAAAATCCTGAGCTATGTGATTTTCACTGCAGGTTTATTCTTCCTATTCCCTCTGTTTCTGCTTCTTTTGACAGTAATTGGTTTGGGTTTTTAACTGGAATGGTAAGTTCTATGAAATCTTTTAGTCTTGGGTAAAATAAGCCACTTAGGGCTCAAGCCTAAGCAAAAACAGGACTCTGCATTACCTAGGTAAACATGGGTAGGTATTGGTTAACCTTCCGTTGCCTCTTTTATGAAAATTCTTGTGAAAAGAGTGATGTCTGAGACAACAAGACTTGTTCATATATGGATAGGTGAAGAATTTTCTTAGGGAAGACGTTCTTAACCACAGATCCCTGACATTTAATAGCACCCTGATAGCTATCACCCTTGTTGACTTCACTGTCATAGCCCTTATCACCACAAAATATTACTTGTTTGCTTGTTAATTGCCTATCTTTCTTCACTAGAATGTAACATCCAAACACAGAGGGACTTTGTTTTCCTCATTGTTTTTTTTATAGTGACTGGAAAAGTGTACACAGTTGTCCCTTTAATACATGCTGATGGAATAAATTTTATAAAGGTATCATTTATTTATCAGACATGACTGAAATATGGATACTCCTAAAAGTAAGTCTTTTTTATTTATATTTAGCATGGGGAGAAATTTTCAAAATCTACGAGGAAAAAGTAACATGTATCATATAAAAAGGAGTTGATAATTACGAAGAAAATTTCTTTCTAAGACCCTGACATTTTATGAAATGTCACAGATTATTGAATTTATCCAAAACTCATAAATTCAATTTGACAAAACTGTATATATGAACATCTGTAATTTTTAATGTATGTGTAATATCTGTGCTTGCAGGTATAACTATGTTTTTGGTTTTCCTCTTAAACCTTTGAGTATATGATGCCTATAAAATAGAAATCTGTTTAGAGATATTTATTTCCCAAACTCATTCCCTTTCCAATATTTATAATCAAGAAAAATTAGATCAACCAAAACTCAAGTTTATCATCAGCCCCTGGTATGTGGATTCCATGATTGATTTAACTAATGTGAAAATTCAGGGAAATAAAAAGTAAGAGTTGCTGTAAATTATGTTAAGGAGTGACGTTTCTTTTGTGCAATGAAGGGGATCATTTATAAAAGAGATCTGTCATTGCTTCTCCTTCAGAGCAAAGGCAGGCAGGTTTATTTAATTTCCTCATATACTAGTGACCAAGAAGCAACAAGGATGAAAAAGAGTTATGAGAAAGAGTTATTTTTAAAGGACAGCTTTGCCATTTACCATCTAGCGCCCAGATAAAATAGTATGGGACAACTCCAGGTAGCTATTGGTTGAGCCTGTCTACAGAGATAAGGCTAATGAGTCCTCCTTTATTACTGTCAGGTGTTCTGTTGTTGATAAGACCCCTATTGCCTTCAGAGATCAAAAATGAAGCTGCTTCTGATGAAAGCCTTCATTCTGGCTACTGAAACAATATGCCAAAAAATTAAAATACAATCTTCTGATGGTTTTTTCAAACAACTCAAGTCATATCTACTAGACTCTCTTGGTTCCTTCAGGTGCAATGCCTGAATACATATTTTCCCTGGAGGAAAACAATATATTGTAGTTAAAGGTATATGTTTTGGACTCTCAAATGCCTGGATTAAAATGCTAACTCTGTCACTAATTAGATGTCAAATTATTTAACCTCGGTAAACTCTAGTGTCTTTAAGTTGTTGACAGGAATACCTAGAATAAAGTCCACAGCAGAATAAATTTAAGAAACCACTTTAAAAAACAGTGCCCAGCACACTGTAAAGGCTCAATAAATGTCAGTTACTATCATTAGTCCTTGTTTTCCATTCTCTTAGCTAGTACATTAAATAAGGTCTTCTTTGTTACCTCATGAACAGACAATTGAAATAACCTCATAGCTAGTGTCCTTATCTTTACTTTTCCTCCTCTTTCCACACTTTTCCTTACATTTACATTCTGTAAGAGCATAATTTCAGGAAGAACACAAAGAAAGTAAGAAGTAGAATTATAAATCAGAAGGCCCCAGAGAAAGATAAAAAGTAACCATACATAGCATAAGTATTAAGCACTCTATGAAAGGAACTTTTTATTTTTTTCCTTAAATTTATTTTAGAGAAAGAGAGAGAGAGTGAGTGGGAAAGGCTGAGGGAGAGGGAGAGATAATGTAAAGAAGACTCTGCACCAGGTGTGGAGCCCCACATGGGTCTCTAATTCACAAACCTGAGATCATGATCTGAGCTGAAACCAAGAGTTGTATGCTCAACCGACTGCACCTCCCAGGTGCTCTTGTGATAGGAACTTTTTAAACACTGTACAGATATTTATAAATTTATTTCTCACAACAGCCTAACGAGTAGATATTAATTTTATCCCTCAGTTGAGTTAATTAAGGCACAGAGTTAAGTAACTTACCAAGGTCATACAGGTGATGAGAGGTAATATTACAAATATATAGTAGCAAAATAGGAAACAAAATTAGAACAGACAGAAAATCATCACAATGTGTATCAATCAAGTCTCAGCCCTGAGCTTACAAATGGTAGAACTGTTCAAATTCATGAACTCTAGATTCAGCACCCATACTCTAACCAAGTCACTAGAATTGAGAACATCACTGACCAAAAAAAAAAAAAAAAAATCATCCTGTAGTTAATGGGACAGTTCATTTTGCTTCTTGGGAAAAGTAGGTAGGTATTTTGAAGCACTGGACAGTGAGGACCACAGGAAAGGTTAATTCTTAATTATTGTTTTGAGAGCTACTCTGTGTCTACTGAAAATAGTATACACCTCTAAATAACTAAGCAATTTCCAACCACACATGTTTCTGGTTTTTAAGAGTTTCTATAGTTTTTACAGAATTGCAGTGGGAAAGATCTCCAGCTAAGACAAAAAAAAAAAGAAAAAGCACCTTGTAATTTAACATCATTAGCATCAAGATAACATATCTTGATAGGAAAAGAGTTTTCTAGAATATGAACTTCTTGATTTTGTTTTTTTTTTTCTTGCTTTTGTCAATCGGAAATGGGTATACACACATTAAAGGTATAATTAAAAAGATATCACTTTGCTATTATTGACATTTTTTGTGCTATACTAAGTACAGTGTAGCAGTTCTATAACACTGAGAAAAAAAAAAAGTGTATTAAGTTTTAAAACAGTCAAGGGGCTCCCAAGTGGCTTAGTTGGTTAAGCAACTGCCTTCGGCTTGGATCATGATCCTGGAGTCCCGCATCAGGCTCCCTGCTCTGAATTGAGACTGCTTCTCCCTCTAACCCTCCCTCTTCTCATGCCCTCTCTCTCTCATATAAATAAATAAAATCTTTAAAAAATAGTTATAAAACAGTCAAATATAGAATTAGAGATTCATTATTTTGGACATACAATTTTTCTAGAAATTAAAGCATTTAAAACAGGATACCAAATATATGCACACATGCATACATATAAATTGCATATAAACTCAAATTTGGATAAAGTTAGCCACAGTTAAATAGGACTAACACATATGCTTAAGTAAGTATCTTAGGTCTTAAACTTCTGACACTGGCTGGGGCAGACTAGGAAGTGATTAAGAGCAGAAAGCACTGGTGAAAAACCATCCTGAGTATTTTGGGATCAATCTACAAGGCCCCAGAAACCAAGCAATTGCTAGCTACTACCACATCTTTAAGGTTACCAGTTCCCTAGTATCAGCCAGTATTTATTTAACCAAAGACATACAAATGACCAACAGGCACATGAAAAGATGATCTTGTCAATAATCTAGGGAAATGCAAATCAAAACCACAATGTGATATCTCACCTCACACCAGTTAGTATGGGTTTTATCAAAAACAAAACAAAGTATAAAAAATATTAGCAAGGATATGGAGAAATCGGAAACCCCAGAGCCCTGGTGAGAATGCAAAATGGTGCATCCACTATGGAAAATAGTAATGACATTCCTGAAAAAATTAAAAATTGAACTACCACATGATCTGGAAATCCTACTGAGTATTTACACAAAATAACTGAAATCAGGATCTTGACAACATATTAGCACTCCCACATTCACTGTAGCACTATACACAATAGCCAGGATATGGAAGCAACCAAAAGGTCCATCAATGGGTGAATGGATTTTAAAAAATATGGTTTATATAACAACAGAATATTAATCTTCAAAAAGAAAGAAGTCTGCAATGTGCAACAACATGGATGAACCTTGAGGACATTATGCTAAGTGAAATAAGCCAGTCACAGGACAAATACTGAGTGATTTCACTGACATGTGGTAGCTAAAATAGTCAAATCATAGAAGCAGAGGGTGGAATTGTGGTTTCCAGGGGCTGGGAGGGGGAGGGAAATAGGAAGTTGCTAATCGATGGGAATAAAGTTTCAGTTATGCAAGATAAATACATTCTAGAGATTTGTTGTATGAAATTATATATAGTTACCAATACTGTATTATACACTTAAAGATCTGTTAAGAGGGCACATCTCATGTTAACTATGTTTACTACAACAGAAAAAAAAATAAAAGTAAAGAAAGCAAATTATGAGTGGGGATGACAAGCTTGGAGAATCAGGAAAACACTGGGATGTGGAGATACTCTATATTCAGCTGCACTATCATTATCCAATTACTTACCCTTTGTTTTCCCCGTTTCAGTCTCCCAGTCAGAACTTCTACCCAAATTCCAGGTCACAGAAAAAAGCAAACTGTAGAATTAAGAGTGTCAGGGGTAGTTGCTGATTAAGTAACACTGAGCTTTTTCTTAGGAGAAACTGCTGTTGCCCTCAAATATTCAGTAGTTTAATTAGCTTTAATTCTTGGTTAATTTTTGTATATATCATTCAGAATTCAGAAATAATTTAAGACAATCACCATTAATATTATTAATTCATGCCTAACTTTTAGAAAGAATTAATATGCTTTCATTTTATCCAAACACTAACCAAGATGAAGAAGAATTAGTTCCGATTTACAGATGAGGATAAGGAAGCTTATATAGGCTAAACCAGTTGCCAAAGAAAACACCAGATCTAAAGATATTTTAGCATTAATTTTTAGCACTTTCCACAAATTTAGGTTGTCTCCTGTTAGAGTCATTCCTCAGATCTATTCCCAAGGGACTCCTCTCTCCCTACCAGCAATTCAATTTTTCTGAGTTTCCCTATCTGTCAAGGATGTCCTTGACCCCTCTAAACCCCACGGAGTCCTGCCCTCCAGGCTTTCCCCTACTCCTGCTTCATACAGCATCACTTCTTATACCCTAACTGAGGGAGATAGCTTCTCTTTGCTACCTTAAAGAAAGATGATTTAAGAAAGTATTCCTGAGTTGTGGGAGGATGTGGCCTTATGTATTATCCATTCCAGAGTTTACTTTAGTGTTTTAAGAATTTCATTTTTAAAACTGTGGTAAATGTTTGGGTAATAACAGTGCTTCCTAATTCTAGATGAATTTTCAAATTATAAGGAATGCCATTTTTTTCACTTATTCACTCATAATAGTAGAGATCATAATAATCCTAGGATTTATAGAGTATAAAACTCTAATGATTGGCTTTTTGATACTAGGTCATTTTGTTACATAACATACATGAGCAAGAACCATATGGATTCTAATGCACTTCTTAGAAGACTTCTCATTCTAAGTCTGGGTCCACATGATAGCCTGTTATCCTCCAAGAGTTTTGTTAGTCAGCACCAGCACAGAAAAACGATATTCCAGATTGTTGGGTCAAAGACCTGCTAAGTACAATGAATCTATATGCATCCATCACAAGCGGAGAGGGAAAAAGTAAGAAGAAAAGAAGTTTGAAGGTATGTGCAGAAGAAGAAAAGAATAAAAATCGGGAAAAACATTTTTGTAACTTTATTTTTCTTGTGGAGGAAAGAAATGGACTCTGAAGACTATTCCAATAAAAAGAAAGATTTTTAAAGATCAGAGTAATGTTTACCTTTCTGGATTAAGTTTATATCTTCCTCAAATTGTAAAATTTGTGAAATCTTCAAATTTTAAAGTTGGAGAATGCCTTAGTATGCATACTGTCCAATCTCCCACTCAATATAAGAATTTACAGTATCTGCAATTTATGACCATTCGGAGTCTACTTAAGCCCATGGTTGATTCTATTGGATTTGCCTCCCTAAGATATCTACCAATTCCCCTAGTTCTGACATCTCAAGCTAAAACAATAAACCTAATCCTTTAATCACATATCACTATTTGAAATGATTTAAGGCAATTATCAATTTCCTCTTCCCAAGTTAAAGTTGATAATTTTCCTTCCCCCATTATACTTTTTACAATTAATACCCCCATTTGGGTATATAAATTTCAGAATATTTATTTGAAAACAAAACAACAAAAACTCATTTCTCTGAAGTCATGCTAAATCCTTTAAATTTCCCAATGAAAGAAATCAATAAAGAGCACTTTTGATAACTGTAGTATATTTAATATAGAAAGACCTCATTTTATGAATTGAGATTCAACTTCCTCAATCTGTTCAGGGCTATAACTTTGAGAATTTGCTAAATTTTGTGAGAGAGAAAAAGGATCAAAGAGAAAATTCTAACTAAACAGTAGTTCATACATTTTACTAACCCATATGTCTTGGAATAATAGGTGCAACGTGAAACCGCTAGCAGTGAGGAAATAACTCTAAACGGGGGAGGAGGGAGGAAGAAAAGAAAGGTTTTCACTTTCCAACACACACACACACACACACAGAGCAAGTTGGTTTCTAACTCGACCTTGCCACGGGGAACTTCACAACTACACAAGAGTTTCCAACTGAAGAACTTCTGCTACTTAAAGTAAAAAGGCAAGCTTTTCTGGTCAGATTTTTGTTACTATGGAAGAAAAAAATTTACAATCTCTCTTAGTTATGAAAATTTGAATATAATCAAAGTAGGCAGCCCATGTCCTGAGGAGACTATATAGCAGTACATTTTTCTCCTATGGCTTATCAAATGTTGACCTTAAATAATCCCTTTGAGTGCAGAGATGGGATGGAACCAGGGAATTTATTTGCCAAAATGTCCTAACTACCCTCTGGGTTACTCATTTTTTTTTTTTTTTAATCGTCATCCTAGCCACTTTAGAGAAGGGCGTCAGAGAATACGCCATTCTTGCTTGCTGAACAGCTTTACCAGCTGCCTCCTACAGCTAGTGAAGCTAAAACTTCAGTCACTGTCTCTCTTGGTCCCAGTGGCCTCGCTGTACTTTTGTCAGTGCGTTCTTGACAATTTAAAAACTCACAATTGGTTTAAACACTTGAACAGGCACAACAGTTCTACAGGTATTTCTTGAGACCTCTCTGTAACTCCTACTCATCGGTTCTTGTTTAGTGCTTAGAATTCTTTATTGTAAATTAGACATAATCTAGTAAAATAGTAAAATTCAACAATAAATTAAGTATTATATAAAAACATTCTCTGTTCTGTAAAGGTCAATATGGCTATTAGCACCTGAAGAAAACATTAACATAAGAAATAACTGATAAGCTGAATAACACGACTTTAGCCCCATTTTTTTTTAAATCTCAATTAGACTTCTTTTATTTATTTATTTATTTTTAGACTTCTATTTTATTTTTTTTAAGATTTTATTTATTTATTTGGTGGACAGATATCAAAAGTAAGTAGAGAGTCAGGCAGAGAGAGAGGGGGAAGAAGGTTCCCCGCTGAGCAGAGGGCTCAATGCTGGCTCGATCCCAGTCTCCTGGAATCATGACCTGAGCCAGAGGCAGAGGCTTAACTCACTGAGCCACCCAGGTGCCCCTAGACTTTTTTAAACCACAGACAGTTTATGGGGTGCCGAGGTGGCTCAGTCAGGTCATGAAATGCCTTCAGTTCAGGTCATGATCCCAAGGTCCTAGGATTCAGTCCCATATCTGGCTCCCTGCTCAGCAGGGTGTCTGCTTCTCCCTCCCCCCCACCCCCCCTCGTAATCTCTCTCTCACTTTCCCTTTCTCTCAAAATAAATAAATAAAATCTTAAAAATAAATAAACCATAGACAGTTTCTTACCGACCAATTCAGTTTATCTGATTTGTAAAAGTCAAAATTTTATTTCTAAAAACAGGAATGATGCTGTGTTATTTAAATCTAGGACTGATTAATATTACAATATGTTGCTCAGGTAATTCTGCCATGTGGAGAAAAGCCTAAAGTGATGAGCATAAAGACAGCAAACAGACATTCAAAGGTAACATTTTAAAAATAAATCCATTAAGAGTTTATGATGTACGTGGTATTATATGATTAACAAGCACTTTTACGTGGAGAACATTTAATTAATTCATACTTTTCAATGAACTAACATACCAATTTCAGATATTAATGTTGGAATTCTGCTTTATGGATATTATGATGATATTTTACTTAATCTGACATGATACCCTCTTTTGAGTTTCTCCAAATACAAATATGCCTGAAAAGTAGTCTCACAGTTGTTACCAGCTTTGCAGTCTTGGTCAGAATTCTTAAGCACAAGTAGCCACTTTAACAGGGATATGTTTGCCTATCCATGAGGACTTTAAAGTCTTATGAATATCACATGACAATACTAGAACATCCTCATATACTTACAAAACTTGACTCTCAACACTATTTTTACAAAGGCAATGATTTCTGATGTTACTGGGATTCTTGAAATATTTTAGTGAACTGACTAATGCCATAAAAAATTATTCAGTATCAATATTAATATGACATAGGTTTTTAAAAATGTGATTCATAGTGAAGCATTTTAGATCACTTGAAATAGCAGTTTATAATATTAAGTCACATTTAAAATAGAAAAGGAATTATTATTTAATACTCTAACAGTCACTTCTATTTTTATTTTTTACTTTTTATTTTTTTTAAGTTTTTATTCAAACTCCAGTTAGTTAACATACAGTGTAATATTAGCTTCAGGTGGAGAATCCAGCGATTCAGCCCTTCCATACATCACCCTGAGCTCATCACAAGTGCACTTCTTCATCCTATTTCCCCTATTTCACCCATCCCCCCCAACTCACCTCCAGCCATTTCTATTTTTATTTTGAGCTGATTGCTTCAATTAACAGATTTCAAAATGTTTGTGTTTTTCCCCATTTACGGAAACACCTGGCATTATCTGGCACTAATTTCCTATCCTGGATTTTAAAACTTGAATATGAGGGGAGAAACTGAATTTTAATTATTTCAACCTACTGATTACTGGTTCCTTCAATGATTTTTTTTAAAGATGTTTCTGAAACTTGTGTTCCCTGGATAATTATAACCATAGAAATATACATTAACAGATTTTATCTAAAGACTTCAGATAGTTTTAATGGTTGATAAAACTGACAAAATCACAGATACCCAAGGAACGGAAAAAGTCATATACTGCTATATGGGAGGTATACACAGGATCTATGCCTGTGTGTTATTTCTGCGATGTCTGTAAATTGCTCAGTGAGATTCAACACCAATACTGAAACCAAATTACTAGTTGTATAGCATAAAGTTCAAGTTTCTTGTTCTTCCATAAAGTAGTGTGATACCCCTTTTTACTTTATTTATTCTTCTTAGTAAATCCACCCTAAACTGCAGCCAAAATGCAAATAATTGTCCTTGCAAATATTCCCTCTGCTGTATTTCTATTCCTTGGCTAACGTTTTCCATCTGCATGGAATTCCTGTCAAATCCACTTATCCTTCGAGATGTTCGACCGACTCTCCTAATTTGCCCAGGATTCTCCGGGCACTTTTAGGACTGAAAGTCCTATATCCCTAGAAAACTCTGTCTCAAGAAAACTAAGCTCATTCTACCTTCAAGAGCAAGCATAATGATCTTCACTCTTCCTCCCACTTGATTAACCACTCATTTGAGTGCACACTGGAACTGGTCGCAATTTTTTTTTTTAAGATTTTATTTATTTGAGAAAGCAGGAGCAGGGTGAGGATAAGGGGAGGGGAAAAGAGAGGAGAAAGGTGAGGTGAGAGGGAGAAGCAGGCTCCCAGCTGAGCAGGGAGCCAGATGGGGGACTTGAGTCTAGGACCCTGGGATCATGATGTGAGCCGAAGGCAGACTTGTAACCAAATGAACCACCCAGGAGCCCCTAGAACTTGTTACTTTTCAAACTGCTTCACCACTGAAAGCTTAAAATCAATTATACCTCTCTCTGTTTTAAAAAGTACCATAACTTGTCTACGGCCATACCACCCTGAACGCGCCCGATCTCGTCTGATCTCGGAAGCTAAGCAGGGTCGGGCCTGGTTAGTACTTGGATGGGAAAAAGTACCATAACTTTTACAGTTCTTTAAAAAAAAAAAAAAAATCTGTCAATCCCCTCCACCCTTATAAAGCAGATATTTTCTGTACTCCACACAAATGAACAGTCTGATCTTCTCTAACCTGGTCTCTCTCCTAGGAGACCCGCTGATGTACTGTCTCAACCAAAATCCTTGTGACTCTGGTTTTTGGATGGATTCAGCACATGAGATGTGATACCAGAGGGTGGCAGGAGAGTCAGGTGGGAGAACTTTTTCTCCCGTTTCCCTGTACTACCGAAGACCACATTTCATTTTCAGTGGCCTCCTCTAATATAAAAATTCTCATTATCTTTGGGGCGCCTGGGTGGCCTAGTGGGCTAAAGCCTCTGCCTTCAGCTTGGGTCATGATCCCAGCGTCCTGGGATCGAGCCCCGCATCAGGCTCTCTGCTCTGCAGGGAACTTGCTTCCTCCTCTCTCTCTCTGCCTGCCTCTCTGCCTACTTGTGATCTCTGTCTGTCAAATAAATAAATAAAATCTTTAAAAAAAAATTCTCATTATCTTGTTTCTCTCAGCCTCTCCCTCTCCCTCTTTGCTTCCCTTCCCATTCCCTTTCCTCTTTTTTTTTCTAAATATTTAATTTATTTATTTGACAGAGAGAGATTACAAGTAGGCAGAGAGGCAGGCAGAGAGAGAGAGAGAGAGAGGAGGAAGCAGGCTCCCTGCTGAGCAGAGAGCTTGATGCGGGACTCAATCCCAGGATCCTGAGATCATGACGTGAGCGGAAGTCAGCGGCTTAACCCACTGAGCCACCCAGGCGCCCCCATTCCCATTCAGGTCTAGGGCAGGTAAGAGCTCCCTGCTCTTGACAGTCCTTGGAAGCTTTACCAAGCTTTTTTGATTGCCCAAATATTAGTATATAAACTCACCTCTTCTAAGAATACCATCTATTTTCTACTAGCATCTGGTTGATACACCCACTTTATCCAAATCTATAAATCCTGTAGCTGTACTTAACTTCCAAATCCAATTAAATATGAGAATCTGTTATTTCAATCTCTATCTCACCAATATCCTTAACCATCTCACCTCCCAGTTCTTTCAGTTGTGCCCATTTAGCAATTTCTCAAACCAATCATATTTCTCCTCTTTTATTGCTATCCTAGTGGTAACACAGTAGGTAAAAATCACACCTTCAAGCAGATTAGTAACTCTTGAAGTGAAGAGGTGTCGAAGAGAAGTCCCTGGGGAGGAGTCCTGAAGAGATCAGAGGAATAGGCAGGATAGCTTCTCTCCCTACCCCCATTTTATCAGCATAAAACCCAATTCAACAAACGAAGTCATACATAGGGAACTATCCTAAAGCCCACTTCCTAAAACCATGAGCAATATCATGGCTGGCCTGGCAGAAAAGACAACTCAATATTAAGCCACTAAATGTCAAGCTTTAGTTCCTTAGATATCACTTACTTGTGGTCAGAGGCATCCTAGAGCATGAAGCATTGCTGATCATTTACATGGGATCAGAGGGTGAAAAAGAACAAGGTGGTAGGAAGAGAAAGGAAAAAGAATCAGAGCATGGTCAAATTAGTCACAATCTGACAACAACTTCTAACCCTAGATCATATTTGTATTCTTAAAATAATTGATAAATCAAAAAGATAGAACGAAAAACAGTACTGAAGGACACTTAATCTTATGCCAAAATGAGCTTGCAAAGGCTATTATTTTCAGAAGAACAAGAGAAAAACTACTTCTTCTCAGATCAGAATAGTCAGACCATGAGCAGTTTCCATGCTCACTAGAAAGCACAGGTGGGTAGTTGTGAGGATACGTATGGTGCTGAGTGGGAGAGGCAACTTCACTGGTTAGTTCAATCCTTTGTTGTGATTATGTAGGTAATCTTTAGGTTTAGGAGAAAACAGAAGAGTAAGTGTAGTAATTTCTTTGTGGCTTTTATTTGTTGGATTTTTCTTCAGGGAAAATAGAAAAATTACATTAATATATTCAGGGTTCAGTAATAAATATATTTCCCCCTTCAAAAAAACATATAACAAGAGGAGTGTTTCACATTCCTAGTATTTATTATTTTATGTAACTAAGAAAATTAAAGGCATTGAATAGTTAGATCTGCAGTTTTCTGATAGGGACTTAAAAGTAATTGAAGCTTTAAGAGATGAATCTCCATTTCCATAATTAAGCATTGGAGGTGCTATTTACAAGAAGTTTTTTATCTGATAGACAGGTGTTGCGGACTAGAGAGAGGGGAAATTGCAATTAGCTGAAAGAGCTCCTGTCAGAGAAGAGATTGCCATAATGTTTAGATGATGCCTTGAGACCCATCTTCAGCTCTTTTCACTTCCCTCTTAAGAATGAGAACAAAGTGGGGCACCTGGTGACTCATTTGGTTAAGCCTCAAACTTTTGATTTCAGCCCAGGTCGTGATCTCAGGGTCGTGAGACTGAGACCCACATGGGGATCCATACTCAGTGGAGAGTCTGCTTGAGATTCTCCCTCTGCCTCTCTACCTGCTCTCTCACTCTCTACTAAATAAATAAATCTTAAAAAATTAAAAAAATAAAAAAGAATGAGAGCAAAACACAACACACAAAAGTTGGGTATTCATCCTTTCTGATGGAGGCATAATACTCCATAGTGTATATGGGCCACATCTTCCTTATCCATTTGTCCGTTGAAGGGCATCTTGGTTCTTTCCACAGTTTGGCGACCATGGCCATTGCTGCTATAAACATTGGGGTACAGATGGCCCTTCTTTTCACTACATCTGTATCTTTGGGGTAAATACCCAGTAGTGCAATTGTAGGGCAACATGAACGGGACTGGAAGAGATTATGCTGAATGAAATAAGTAAAGCAGAGAGAGTCAATTATCATATGGTTTCACTTATTTGTGGAGCATAACAAATAACATGGAGGATAAGGGGAGATGGAGAGGAGAAGGGAGTTGAGGGAAATTGGAAGGGGAGGTGAACCATGAGAGACTATGGACTCTGAAAAACAATCTGAGGGTTTTGAAGGGGTGAGGGGTTGGAGGTTGGGGGAACCAGGTGGTGGGTATTAGGGAGGGCATGGATTGCATGGAGCACTGGGTGTGGTGCATAAACAATGAATACTGTTACACTGAAAAGAAATAAAAAATTAAAAAAAAAACCCACAACACACAAGGGCCCTATGTAACCAAGTCACATTCCATATCTGTCAGCTGTATATATTGTGAAGAAGTTTTCCACAGTGAAAGAGATCTCCCTTGAAGTAAAACTTGAGAGGTTCAAGGATGGACTAACACTACACTTCTCTATTTCTTAAAAATAGGCCCCTTTATTTTTCTGCTCTATGATTTTAATATTGCTTAATTCAGTGGAAATCAGCAGGTGTGTTAGATGAAATAAACTGTTAAATGCAAGCCAGCCCAGGAGTCATTCTGCAACAGTTTATATATACATCTCTCTCCTCTGGAAATCTCTCCCCTAGAGGTAAATTATTTTTTATCCAGATTTTTCTAATAGTACACACACACACACACACAGAAAAAATGCCCAATAACTATTATTTCATAGGCAAGTGTCTGAAAAAGGAAATAACATAAAACTTTTTCTGGCAAGGCAGTGAGGAAGTTGTTTCCTGGTGCAACCAGGAGTAGATATCATCGGCTGCCATTTTTTAGGGCACCAAAACCCTCTGTCGGTTGAACCCTTTGTTGTGATATTCAGAGAAGAGCTGGGGCTTGATATTTTTCTTGAAAAGATCATTTCTTTTTCTAAAGATTTTGTTTGTTGGGCACCTGGGTGGTTCAGTGGGTTAAAGCTTCTGCCTTCTACTCAGGTCATGATCCCAGGGTCCTGGGATTGAGCCCCACATCAGACTCTCTGGTCACCAGGGAGTCTGCTTCCTCCTCCTCTCTCTCTCTCTCTCTCTCTCTCTCTCTCTCTCTCTGCCTGCCTCTCTGCCTACTTGTGCTCCATGTCTGTCAAATAAATAAATAAAATCTTAAAAAAAAAAGATTTTGTTTGTTTATTTGACAGGTGGAGATCACAAGCAGACAGAGAGACAGGCAGAGAGAGAGAAGGAAGCAAGCAGAGAGAGCCTGATGTGTAGGGCTTGATTCCAGGACTCCAGGATCATGACCTGAGTCGAAGGCAGAGGCTTTACCCCACTGAGCCCCCCAGGTGCCCCTGCAGAGATCATATTTGTACGCTCTCTTTTGCACGATGGTTTTCCAGAAGCAGACACGGAGGAATTTGGCATGCAGGATGAATATGAGAGCACGTGGATAGAGAAGGAAGCAGGATCAGGCAGAGTGAGCCACCGAACAGCATTGCAGTCTTAGCAAAGTTTTTGCTAACCGTGAACTGAGCTTTAGAGTACATATGGTCCATTCCTTGGTGGACTAAAATGGCAGGGTCTGTATACCCCACCATGATTAGTCATTTGATGTGGATGACCCCAGGAAGGCTATCCCTTCAGTAAGGCAGCTCTCCAGAGCTGAGGCAAGCACTGAAGGAGCTAAGAGTTGGAGGCTGTCTGCAGAAGCTGGAACAAGTGCTGCCTTGAGGGAGATCTGGCCAGTGCATTTCCATTTCACCACTGTCCCTTCCTTTTATTAATTGCAGTTGTTGTTCAGTAGGAATTAGAATTCAGAGGGCGACACTTCCAGCTATTTTTTACCATCAAGTTCAGAATCACTTAATTTATCTGGTTTGGCCCCAAATGAAAAATAAGGACATCTAATCTCAGAGTCTATGGGCTGTTTAAATTTCAGTGTTATTCCCCTACCAGTTTGGGTACACAAATTAATTAAGATATTATTAAATTCCAACCAAATGGGGCTTTTAAGCATATATACGACATTTGGAAACACTTTGAGTTTTTCCATACAGCTTTTCTGAACCAACTTATGGCTTCATATGGTTTCACTGAATCTATTCTTGACTTCAAAACCTAGATTTATCAGGCCTGCCAAGTCCAAGATATATCTCTCTTTTTAAAAAATGGTTCTGTCTTGAATGATGTGTGGAGCAGATTTACTGGGCAAAGTCATCAGCCATAGCCACTGTTGGTGCTAACTCTGCAGAATCTTGTATACTGAGGGTTAGGCGGATTTAGCTTATCCACTTCAAAATGTTGGTAGAACGTAAAGAGCCTATGCTCACGGACTCTCAGTAATTGTGAAACCAACAGTGGACTGTAAGGTCATCCACTAAAAAGAGCCAGAGGGCTTGGATACCATCTTTTAATGGCCTTTTATCAGAATGTATTTTGATCAAGTGGCTTCAACATAAAATGGGTTTGTGTATGAGTTTAACAAGATGGCTAAATCTTCTCCCTTATTAAATTTTTATACTGGTCAAAAAAATTAGGTCCTTTTGTTTATTGTCTCCAAATTTTTTTATTCAGAACATTCTACTATGGAACTTCACATTTGAGAGGGAGTTGCTTCCAACTTTTCAAACATCTGTCAGTACACAGCAAATACTGTGCCAGTTGTGATTTTGTGCATTTTACGTTTTTTTTTTTTTTAATTTTGGCAAGTCCGCTCTAATTATCCCTGCCTGATTGGATCTTGAAAAATTGACATGGTTATAACCCAGGATCTCATTTATATACTATTGATTAGAGTATGCCTATTCTTGGGATTTCTCCAACATCTCTAGTATCTCCATGATGATGTGATGCTTTATTTAGGAAATTACTCTTTATATAATTCATTCTCTAAAATATCTGGCCCAATTCAGTCTTTCCACTTAGCATATAAAATTATAAAATGCTTGAGGGCATTAGGAGGCTGGTAGATGGCACCATTTTTTAATCAAATCTAAGACATCATTGATTATACCATGGAAACTAATTTCAGAGATGTTACTATGTGAAAACTGATGAAATGTAGTATTATGATACACTTGGCTCCCTGAGAATCACCTTTTCTTCAACAGGTTTTAATTAATGAAATTCTTACAAGGACTTTTATGTGATAATTTTTGATTTATTGCTCTATATAGCAAACTGTTATAAGGATAAAGCAAAATAAGAGTAGCCCTGTGGTGACAAATGTATAAGCAACTAGATATACAATGACTAGTTATGAGAGCAATAAAAACCAGTAAAATGCAGAGTCAACTAACCTAGTAAAATGGTTACTAGAACCTAGTTATAGAAATTCATATTATACTGAACGCTAAGCAAACGGGGTCATCAGTCAAATATGAAGCAACTAAATTGATTCTGGTGACAAAAAAAAAAGAGTACAGCTAGACAAAATATAGGACTGAACATTTAAACATCCAAAGGTTTTAGAAAAGGGGTACTGATTTTTTAGTACCAAGGAGAGCTCCAAATAAGTTATTGCTTTCATAATAAAAATTAACTCACCCTCTAAAGCAGAAGGGAGGTGAGAGGGAGAGAGAAAAAGAGAGAGAGACTCTTTATATTGGGTATTTACAAACCAACATTACAAACCATGTTATGTGTAATGATGTATAAGGACTTATAGTAAAACAGCCTTCCAGGAAATGGAAGTATCTCCTCTTCTTCCACCTTAGAGTATTTGGTATAAATGTCTAGTTTTGTCTAGTCAGGACTTCTTTCATGAAAGTCAAGGTTCTCAGAGATTTCACTGGACTGGACTCTGGGAAAGGAATAGTTTGGGCTTCTTAGAACGAGGCCCTATCTCTCCAGTACAAGAGTCCTCATAACAAGTGAGTAGGTTGGGGCACCTGAGTGCCTCAGTCATTAAGTGTCTGCCTTCAGCTCAGGTCATGATCCTGGGGTCCTGGGTTTGAACCCTGCATAGGGTTTCCAGTGCAACAGGAAGCCTGCTTCTCCCATTCTCCCTGCTTTTGTTCCCTCTCTTGCTGTGTCTCTCTTTGTCAAATAAATAAACAAAATTTAAAAAAAAAAAAAAAAAACAAGTGAGCAAGTTATCCTCTGGGACAAGCTCATAAGCCAGTGGTTAAGGCTTATTTTTGAGTTAGTCAATAATTTATAACTGTGAATAGATGTATAAGAAAAGAAAATTTATCATGTGCCAGGAATGGCACTAAGAGTCAGAGAAATTGCTCTGTATTCAACTTTTGGGGGCCATTAAAGCAATGACTGTAGGCAAAATTGATTTGACTTCATGACAATCTAAGGAAAGCCTAGAATTCTGCAATAAGTAGATAATTTATCACAGTGATATTTATCTATTACTATCTAATGAAAAGGAAATGCTTAAGGTAAATTTCAAGAAGTATGTTCTTTTACTTTAAATAAGAAAAAAATATAAAAATATCAACATAATAATTGAGAAAGAAAAGAAGCCACAGTTTAGGATAGATATGTAATTAAACCATCTGTCATGGACAACTGAAATCTTTTTAATTATTCTTTGATAATGACATGTACCTCAACATCATTCTGTAAAGCTCTGAAAAGAAGTTACAAGAGAACAAAACCATGGAAGCTGTTTTCATAGTAAATGAAATGAGAAACAATCATTTGAGAGAACTCCCCTTTGTGACCTCTACAGGTTTAGTTTCAGTGTCTACTGTAGTCATCTTGGATCCTGATTTAATACTAATTTCTAGAAGTGTCATGCCACAGAGTTGAGTGAAGATGTATGAAGAAAGTAGTCTTTAAAAAGGAAACTAAAATATATATATATATATATATATATATACATATGGCACCTTTAAAAAGGTATCCCTTCTCACACAACCCCCTTCACTTTGTTTTCCAGTATTCCCATATAAATAGAAAAATTAAGCTATATTTTTTTCTATACTAGTGTTTTCATCAATTTCTTCTGTGTAGTATTTACTGCTTTGATATTGTTATTTTATCTCTGAGCATACAAAGGACCGAATAAAATACGGCAATACGTTATTTTATTTTTAAAGATATTATTTACTTATTTGATATAGAGAGAAAGAGAGAGAGGAAACACAAGCAGGGGGAGTGGGAGAGGGAGAAGCAGGCTTCCCACTGAGTGGGGGGCCTGATGTGGGGCTTGATCCTAGGACCCCCAGGATCACAACCTGAGACTAAGGCAGATGCTTAACGACTGAGCCACCAGGCCCCCCAACAATATGTTATTTTAAGGCCAGCACTTAAAGTCCTATAAATGGAGCACATTCCTTGTGGCAAAGGGGAAAGAACTGCCATAAGACAATTTACATTTCCTTTGCTTGTTTTCTGTTTTAATTATGTATAAAAATCTTTGTAAAATAAGTTGAAACAGTTACTCATGGGCTTTTCATAATGAACCATCTTCATTATTTAATATTTTCTCTGGGTGCCAAATTGATGCCAGGTTTGATTAGTTGATGCATCTTCCAAAGTTACTGAAAGATAATTAGATCCACTAGGTTTTAAATCTTCCTATGACAGAGATTCTATTTAATCTAAGTCAATATTTAAACCAATATATCCTTCTCTCTATTGGAGTTCATCAGTATGTAGTGAACACCAAAGTTTATGGGGAAGGAAATACTGGCCAATCACAATGATGGTAACAACAGCATCATTATTAAAATCAAGACAGCAACTTTATTTAAATTTAGCTATTTTTTGAATAAGGCTATTATGTTTTAGATATTCTGAATCATTTGATGTGTTGCCTCTCTCTTCCTATTTCTGAACTTACCTCCATCAAATTTAAAGAAACCTGTATACCAGCTACCTAGCTAACCCCTCTAAATCATATTCATAAATATAGGCAAACAACTAAATATCACTAGAGATGATCTGGGGACCTCTTAATGCTAAAAAAGAAATCCCAATATTCACAAACAGAATTACACACTCTAAACCAAAAGAGATCATTTGGAAGTTAAAACCAAACTTAAAAAAAAAAAAAAAAAAACGAGTGAATTACTTACTTCAACTCTTAGCTTGTTGGCATGGTAACCAGGACTCTGTGTCTGTTTCAGCTCCTAACCAATAGCTATATGCATACATTAGTCAGCCTGGTGCTCAGACAAGCAACTTACTGCTGGGAGCTCTACTGCCTGGAACATGTCATCTAGCCAAGTAACAAGACTACTGGAGTGTAAGAAAAGTGACTCCTTTACCACATTCAGTAAGAGGTGTGTTACGGACCGTGTCTCCAAACTATTGATTGTAGATGTGAATCCCACATTTATTGATGGAAGTTTGTACAGACACTTAACCACTGGCTCTTCTGTCCTAAGCAGCACATCACTGACAAAGAGAATTCTGCCAGTAACTATGCTCAAGAGTACTGTACCATTGGCAGAAAAAATTACTGACTTTACTGGGACAGGATTCATAAATTGGCCAATGAGTTCATAGGTCTTTAAAAATCTTGGTTTTTCACATCTTTGTTGGGAGAATAGATTCTGGGTTTCACCCTTCCTTATGGAAAGTCTCTGTTGAATAAGGTAAGAAGTCTGAGTTCACATTTCCCATTTTCCCAGATCCCACAGCTGTAACTAAACTCCATGTCCCTATAATTCCATCCTCACCACCACATGAGCCTGTACACAGGCATGCATACATATCCTCAGTACCGAGTGCCCAACTTATGTTAACTTTCAACCTCTTATTAGATAGACAGTATTCCATAAATGCCTCTCTCAAATTTGAAAATGAATTGAATGTAGATCAGAATTCCAGACCAATATTGAATGCTATCCTTGTATCCCATTCCCTCTAGCCACATAAACCCCAGTCATCTCTGTTTAAAAAGTTCATGATTAATAGTTTTCTATGGCAGAAATTTACAGAGCCAGTGAAAGAAATGGTATACTACCCTCACCATGATAAGTACATGAATAAGGAGATGAAAAGCAATTCTTGCCGTGATCAGTACCACAGTATTGTGTTTCCCCAAAAATGTTTATTTTACCCTTTCCACATCAAAAAAGTGTATCATCCAGTGTATAGACTGATCCACCACTGGCTTCCAGACTCATATTGTGATTCCTGGAGGAGACTTGGCCAAGGTGCGGCCAGTGCTGAGGCTTAGACCCACTTGGATCACAGGTCTGCCCCAGTGTATTACAATCATGCCTTCAAACATGAGTAATTAGTTGGAGGAAAGAGAGTGTCCTGTACATTTAAGAACATTACTATCCCAGAGAAAGATAATAAGGAATGTGTCAGGTGTACCCTTACCCTTCCTTTGTGTCCTATGGTATATCACATCCGTGGAGCTATAGCTTCCATATGAGAGACAATACAGCTATTTAGTTAGAGTGACTTCATCTGAGAGCAGGTCTGATTTTTCCATGTGTGCCTGAAAATCTTCTACAACACATCTCTGAAATTTAAAATTTTGTTAAGACACACAATCAGCTATCTTGGTGCTGTTCAAGTATATACTGAAACCATAAAATTAGAGAAAACCTAATAAAAAACCTGGAAGAAAAGAGAAAGATTTTTTAAATATATTATAAATATGATAGCAAATTTAAAATTTCAGTAGAGGTTAAAAAATAAAAAGGTAAACATAATAAATGAAACAAAATTACTGTTCTCTAAGACAGAGTTGAGGAAATCACTCAGGAAACCTAGACTAGGGTATATTAGATTCTATAATGTAAGGACAAGGATTTTTGCCTACTTCCTATTGTATTCAGAGAGCTTAGAGCTTGGTATTTACTTATTCAGTAGACATTTATTAATACATTATTTAATTTTTATCAACCAAAATAATGTAAATTATTAAAGTAAGAAGACAGGGAGAATCAATATAGGAAGGATAATGTCTGTGTAAGTATTCTAGAATGAAGAAATGAGGATATAAATGGGAAGAGGAAAATTTTTTTTTAATTTTTCTGAGCTGAAGGAAAATATAATTTCCAGAGTGAAAGACCATACTTTATTCCAAAAATATGAATGATGGGGCAACTGGCTGGCTCAGCTGGTAGAGCATGTAGCCTTTGATCTCAGAGTTGTGAATTCGAGCCCACATTGCATGTAGAGACTAATTAAATATATAAATATGTATTCTTATATTCATATAATATATAAATAATATAATATAAATATAATATATACCTATTTAAAATATTAAATATATTTTATATAAAATATAAAAACAAATATATAAAAATAAAAAATATATATAATGAAGAATTAATCACTACAGATGCATATTCTAGCAGAATTTCAAACCCAAAATAAAACTGTGCTTAAAATCTTTAGAAAGTATATCAATATTACCTACAAAGAAACAAGAATCTGACTCTCAGTCGTCTCAGCCAAACAGGAGGCTAATAGGCAATGGAACAATGATTTTGGAATTTATGAGGGAAAATTAGTTTGAACCTCGAATTCAATATCTAGTCAAAATAGCAATCAAGTTTGAGAAGTTAAAAACATTTCAGATCTTTAGGATTAAGAATGATTACATGCTTGCAGGCATCCTTCATAAAACTTGAATTTTTATTCCTGAAAAATAAAAAAGAAAATCTGGGCACCTGGGTGGCTCAGTAGGTTAAGCCTCTGTCTTTGGCTCAGGTCATGATCGCAGGGTCCAGGGATCAGGCCCCTCATGGGGCTCTCTGCTCAGCCAGGAGACTGTTTCCCCGTCTCTCTCTGCCTGCCTCTCTGCCTACTTGTGATCTCTCTCTCTGTCAAATAAATAAATATAATCTTAAAAAAAAATAAAATAAAATAAAAAAGGAAATCAAGAAAGAGAAGCACATTTGGATTCATTATAATTTTGCAATGAAATTTCTGTGCAATTCATTCAAATAAAAACAGGAAGTCAAAGGGTTCTATAAAAACTTTCCTGAAGGAAAAGACAGATCCCATTCAATGATCTGTATAATTAAGATCTTGAAAATTTTACCAATATGACTAAACTTATGGGGTGTTTTGCTGCCAGTAATAAAAAAGTAGAGTTAGACACTCTTCCGAGAACCGTAAGATGTATAAGAAACTCAGAGACCACATCTTGAACACACTAAAATATAATGATTTTAAGCATTAAAACCTTAAAAAGTAAAAAAAAAAAAAAAAAAGGAAAAAAAAAGTCCTCTTTCTTGTGGCACAATTTTAATTATGTAAGATTATATTCTCTTTCCAGTGGGCCCACAACAGTACTTAGATTACAATTACATTTACATATTTTAATAATATAATAAATTATTTAAATAATATTTATGCATACCATTAACCACATTTACATAATGTTAATATTTTATGAAGTTGAAGTTGATTTGTTTTCAATTTTTAAAATCAACCCACAGTGGAAACACAGGAAATAACATTAAACTTGAAAAAAATGAAACAAAATATAAGTTGGCGAATCAAACAATGATATGGCTGGAGCGCCTGGGTATCTCAGTCGGTTAAGTGTCTGCCTTTGGCCCAGGTCATGATCCCAGGGTCCTGGGATCGAGCCCTGCATCAGGGTCCCTGCTCCATGGGGTAACTGCTTCTCCCTCTGCCTCTGCCTGCTGCTACCCGTTTGTGTGCTCTCTCTCTCTCTCTCTCAAATAAAAATAAATGATATAGCAGAACAGAATTTGGAAAACACAACATATGCAAGGAGAATTAAGGAAAATGTAGGTATACTACTTTCTTTATCCTATGTAATATGAGGTCAATGAGTACTCATAAGTTATATGACTCAAGAAATATTTGTTGGAGTATATTACTTGAAGTCATAAATATAATACTAGAAGAATAATAAATATGAATAAATTATAAATAATATGAATAACTTGGTACTAGAAAGAAGAAAGGTAAAAATTAATATGATGATGCAAACTGAGTAGATACTATCTGAAGTTGATAAATCAAGAAATAGAAATAAAAACATAATTTAGAGAAGCCATGATAACCACATATGAACTGAAAACATTCTTTAACGTGCTTACAACTGCAGATTGCAGCTGGAAGCTGAGACAGAGGAAGTAAGAAACTTTCATTTTAAAATGTCTTTTCAAACTGTCTTAATATTTATATATATATATATGGTGGGGAGGGAGAGAGAGTTTCCTCTTATTGTTTCTTTTCTATAAGAAAACATGACGTCTTTTAATTTTCATACCCACATTACCAACCAGTTCTTATCTATTAACCAAATGAATAAGAATAGATATTCCTCTTGGTTATTATAAGTATCACCTACTCTATATTTTACAGCCTGCTCAAAGTTTCAATGCACATTCTCTCAGTTAATCGACAGTGTAAGTTATTGTTCCCATTCTATAATTGCTGAAACTTTGTTTCAAATCAGTTGAATAGGTTCCTCCAATCATTCAATTTTTCAAAACCCGTGTATGCCAGAAACTGTAATAGGCACAAGGAATCCGATGGCCAGGTAGTTGAGTGGGAATGGACAATGTTAATAACAACATATAAATATACAATTAAAAAGGAGGTAGGTGATCCAAAGGAAAACATCACAGTTTCAAGAACCAATATAAGCTAACCTGTTTTAAGTGAAGTGAGTGGAAGTTAAAAAGGCAAAGAAAGGAGAGGTGCTTTAGAGAGAAAACAGACTGGGCTGCCTTCCTGAGAGATAGAGCATTGTCTAGGAAATGAACCATGGCTGCAGCAGCTACAGGAAACGGCAGAGGAGGAGCAGTGTTGGAAGGTAAAATTAGAGAAGTAAGCAGAACCAGACGACGCAGGATCTGTAGGCCATGGTGAAGACTGCTTCTTTATCCTAAGGACAATAAGAAGCCATTTAAAGGACAGGGAGATATACTATGACTGGTTTTGCATTTTAAAATAAAGTAAATTAATAAAAATAATAATAAAAATAAAAGAAGTAAATAAAATAATAAATAAATAAATAAATAAATAAATAAATAAATAAAAAGTGTGCCGATCTGGGGCTAGGGTATCTGCATAGACCTGGACCCGGTCTCCAGGTCCAGGGCTCTATTAGAATTACCTCTTGAGAGACAGCTTCCTATTAAACAAATACATCACTCACTTGGATTTGGATTTTTTTTTTCTCCAACACCATTATCACTATTAAATATTGCCTGGAACACTACTTTGCCCACAGAAGAAAATCAATAAATGCTGGGTGAATAAATGAATATATTGCTTCTATGTAATTTTTTTTTTGCTTCTATGTAATTTTTAAAGCCACTCTGCGAGAAGTTGCCATCCATAGATCTCTTTGACTTATATTCCCCTTCCATGGAATATCAGTTATTTTTCTTCACCTGTCTCCTCTCGCATATAAGGAAAATGTATCTTAGATATTGTCGACCCACAACAGTGAAGAGATTTCTGTAAAACAGAGGAACAGTTTAGGAAAAGTATAAGGAAGAAAAGGGATTCTGAATTCTTATATAGTCATTTAATCTAAGGACTTACGTGGTTCAAGGGTTATGTGAACTCTGTATTGGGGTGATGAGGGGAAAGAAAGAGAAGCAAAATACTACAGGTGTGAGGCAGTAGTAACTAGGGAGTGTGAAATGAAATAAGTTAACAAGAGGACACATAAGAAGACATACAAACACAGAGAAACACACAAGGCCCACACAGATGAAACATGCTAACACGTATGCACATTGCAGCATGGCCACATGTATTCACTCAGATCTGCAGGTATGCAAACCCTACCAGCAGTCAGAACACAGCCGCTACACACGAGAAACAGCCAAGCCCCTAGCTGGGGGCAAAAAAAAGCTGGGATTCCCTGTGAAAGTTCATATGCATGTGTGTGCTTTAGTGTTTCAGGTGATCATCAATACTTAGAGCAGAACTCAACACAAGAAAATGACACAAGGCACCTTTTTTTCTACTTAGAATATACTGAAATCCCATCTTCAAATGAAATATGGTCCAGTAGCCTTTGTCATGTTAGTCCTTGATGCATCATGTTACTGGTGATTTATTTACAAGGAATAATTGACTTAGATACCAATTAATCATTTCAGGTAAAGACCTCAACACATTAATTTGGTGGGAAAATGTTTAGAAAGCACCTTACATAAATACTCTTATATTACCTTCTCAGTTGATGATGTCTTGACCACCCACACACACTTAACAGTGTGCCAGAAACTATTATCCTTGTTTTTACCTTCCCACACATAATTCTATCTCTTCTTCCCCTAAGCTTGTTTTTCAGGTTGTAAAAAGATTGGAACACAATGTCTATTTCTATCAGCTTTGAAGACTAAACTAATAAGATATACTTCCAGCTGAGAAAGTGTATTTTAGAAGTTTGTGTTCATGGTTTATAATAATGAAATCAAGAAGAGTGGATCATTTGAAATGGTTTACATTAAAAAAATCCCTTTTTTCACAAAGGAAACATCTTGTACACATAATATGTAAAAATCTTTCAGCATATGAGACAGTCATTAATATATCAAAGACTTCAAATTTTTCAGGATATTTAATGAAATATCAATAGTATATAAGACTGATGCATATTTTGACTTTTATATGTACAGGATTAAACCATGAGTCTAAAATGTTAACTAAATTAACAAATTCTCTCTGAATAGAATTCCTATTAATAAGCCCAGATCTACAAGGAATGTAGTCTTTCAGTACTGGGTCTGTGATGGCAGGACCTGACAAAAGAAGAGGAAGATGTCTCTAGTGCAGGTTTCCCAAGTCCTTTTCAGAGACCACCTGTCTCCCTGAGCAAAATGATTCAATTTCCTGAAACACCAAGCAACTGCAACAACAACAAAATGGCTTCCTGATTTTTTAATCCATGACACACACTGTATTTTATCCTTGGAGGTATGTGTGAGTTGCGGGGGGAGGTACTTATCAGGACTTTCTGATAATGAAGAAAAACACCAACTCTGATTTACCTAAGAACACTAAGGAAATTCTGGAAGAACTGAACACCTAGTCTGTGAAAGGAGCAGGAACCAGGGGAGGCGAGAGAAATTTATAGACAATCCTCCTCTGTTCTCATTGGATGATTTAGACAGAAGATCTTTTGAATCTGTATCTTTCCATGCAGGAATAAAATTGCTGGAAGTGAGACATGCTTGTCCTTGGGTAGGTCACTTTCCTACTTTTGTAAACCTAAGGAGAGGTGAGTTCAGGGGGTAGATTACTACAGAATCTACAAGAGGCATCACCCAAGAAGGAGAGGGTATAACCAAAACACAGAGGCTAGAGACAGAAAACTGCTGCATACACCCTCCAAAGTGGCCCCTGATAAACCTCATGACTTTGAATAGTCCCCAGCACATTAATCAGGACAGATCTCTGAGACCAGGAGAATATAACAGAAGTGAAGATGATTTGTGACTTCCAAGACAAGGCCATAAAAATCATTGGAACACCTGTTCTGATCTCTTAGCGTGTTTGCTCTGTAAAAAGCCAGCTTTCATGCCATAAGGACACTCACATGGAGAGCCCTATGGAGGGCCCCATGTGAAGAGGGATGGAGACCTCCCTTCCAGTCAGCACCAACCTGCCAACCATGGAAATGAACTACCTTGGAGATGGATCCTCCACGTCCAGTCAAGGCTTCAGATGACTTCCTCCCCAGCCAATGTCTGACTGAAGTCTAATAAGAGGTCTGAATTAGAACCTGCCCACTTGGACTGTTCCAAATCTATGACCCACAGAAACAGTGAGATAACAAATAATTATTATTGTTTTAAGCCATCAGAATTTGAGGTAATTAGTTGTATAGTGATAGATAACTTATAAAGTGACCTTCAGCCACTAAAGAGAAGTCTGAGAGGTTTATGAACAAGTCAAACCAGCAGAAATCAGAGTCAATAATAAGTCATCAATAAATATGCATTAATTACCTATAAAATAGTGAGGCAATATTATATAATAGTTACTGGTATGACCTTGGAAACTAGACTATGTAGGTTAGTATGCTTACTACTCCACCGTGCAGCCTCTTTGGAGAACAGTGTGGAGATTCCTCAAGAAATTAAAAATAGAGCTTCCCTACGACCCTGCAATTGCACTCCTGGGTATTTACCCCAAAAATACAGATGTCGTGAAAAGAAGGGCCATCTGTACCCCAATGTTTATAGCAGCAATGGCCACGGTCGCCAAACTATGGAAAGAACCAAGATGCCCTTCAACGGATGAATGGATAAGGAAGATGTGGTCCATATACACTATGGAGTATTATGCCTCCATCAGAAAGGACGAATATCCAACTTTTGTAGCAACATGGACGGGACTGGAAGAGATTATGCTGAGTGAAATCAGTCAAGCAGAGAGAGTCAATTATCATATGGTTTCACTCATTTGTGGAGCATAACCAATAGCATGGAGGACAAGGGGCGTTAGAGAGGAGTAGGGAATTTGGGTAAATTGGAAGGGGAGGTGAACCATGAGAGACTATGGACTCTGAAAAACAATCTGAGGGGTTTGAAGTGGCGGGGGGGTGGGAGGTTGGGGTACCAGGTGGTGGGTATTATAGAGGGCACAGCTTGCATGGAGCACTGGGTGTGGTGAAAAAATAATGAATACTGTTTTTCTGAAAATAAATAAATTGGGGAAAAAAAAAAAACTACTCCACCGTGCGACCTTTGGCAAATTGCTTACCTCTTTGGGAGATAATACCATTTTATCTAGTTTATAGATAAAAATTATATTTAATTCAAAGGTTAATTGTGAAGATTATATAACATGATCCAATAAAATACTTAGAGTTTTGAGTGGTAAGGATGTAATAACTTCTATGATATGTAATATATAATACATATAACTATATATATTACATACATACCTATATACGTGTGTGTATGTGTGTATACCTACATAAATATACATACATATAGGCACTGACATACATTTGTATACTCATTTAGTTTTTTTTAAATATTTTATTTATTTATTTGACACAGAGAGACTCAGTAAGAGAGGGAGCACAAGCAGGAGGAGTAGGAGTGGGAGAAGCAGGCTTCCCATTGAACAGGAGGAGCCCAATGCAGGACTCCATCCCAGGACACTGGGATCATGACCTGAGCCTAAGGCAGATGCTTAATGACTGAGCCACCCAAGCACCCCTCATTTGATTTTTATACAATCTTATGAAATACGTACTACTATATTATTCATTTTACAGATGAGGAAACTAATGTATAGATAATACAGTGTAGAACATTCCTTCAAATCCAGATGGTTTGTTACCAGAATTTGCATTCTTAACTATTATGATACAGAAACTTCCAATTAATTAGGACATGCCCCATAAATACTTGATATCATTGAGAAATTGTGCTAATTGATGTTGGAAGTAATGCATCCATCATCTTTTTTTTTTCTTATGGAGGCTGCATTTTAGATTAGAAAATGAGATTGATAATAAGAAAATCAGATTCATTAGGAATATTTTGTTTTACAGAAAAAGTAGTATGTTTCATTATAAAGAATTAAGTTAATATTTATAAAATGGTATCTAAGAACTAGTAATGGGACAATACCTCCACATAAACATGTTCTTGATAGAATAATTATGTATATACATTTGGGGGCTCTACATAATGTACATCAAACATCCTAATTGTGTTTTTGAGCTTTCAACCTTTGTCTCATTGCAAGATTGTCAGCCGACATTTGTCACTGTTTTCCATGTACAACCTCAGAAGTCTCCTTAAACTTCCCCATCTGTATCCCTAACTTGTTTTGAATTGAGAAAAGGATAGCCAAGCATGGTAAGTTGAGCACTGTACTCAGAACGTCATGTCTACCCAGACCTCAGAATGTAATCTTGTTTTGGAAATAAATTCTTTGCAGATGTCATTAGTTAAGATGAGGTCATACTGGATTGGGGAGCTCCCTAAATTGAATGACTGGTGATCTTATAAGAAAAGGAGAGAACACATAGAAATAAGGCCATGTGAAGACAGAGGTTAAGATTGGAGGGATGCAGCTCCAAGCCAAGGAAAGCCAAAGATTACTAGGAGCTACCAGACATGGAAAAAGACAGACAAGATATTTTTTTTTAAGATTATTTATTTATTTATTTATTTGACAGAGAGAAATCACAAGTAGATGGAGAGGCAGGCAGAGAGAGAGGGAAGCAGGCTCCCCGCTGAGCAAAGAGCCCGACGCGGGACTCGATCCCAGGACCCTGAGATCATGACCTGAGCCGAAGGCAGCGGCTCAACCCACTGAGCCACCCAGGCATTTTTTTACTACAGCATTCCTAGGCAGCATGCTACAGTTAACTCCAGGATTTCCAGCTTCTAGACTCCAGAACTAAGAAGATACATTTCTGTTTTTTCATAGTCATCAGACACAGCGTCAGGCCAGAGGCAGTACGGGGCCCAAGCTCTCCACCGCCCCCCTCATCTCTCCTTTCCCCCCACCATTCCCCACTGATTTTGCACCCCTCTTCTTCACACACACACACATACACACACACACCCCATTTCATTTTGGGGGCCAATACCTTATACCCCCTATTGTTGCCAAAATCACATGGGCTGAGGGCTACAGCTAGATGGACAGACACCTCCCCTTACCTACACCCTTCCTGTATGTGGCTAGAAAACTTATTTTGTTTTAGCATTTTGTTTTGTTTTCTTAAAAAAAAAGCTCATCAAATTAAGTGGCAAGGCAGTCCTTGGAAACTATATATCCTAACATTATAGAAATTGGGCTAAAAGGAGTCATAAGAGAAATTGTGTTAAAGAGGTTATTGCAGGAGGGTATTTTTCTCTCTCAGTGTGGGTGTAAAAACCCTTCCCAGGGAAAAAAAATATGCACGTGTAGGGGTTTAAGGAAATATTCAGGAACTCCCAAGCCTCTACTTATTCTGGGCTCCAACTCAGAAGGAAGAGACTTAAATTGTTGTCAGGACAGCAAAGGGAGACCTGGAAACCAAGGATCCCTACTTCGGCTGGTAATGACATAACTAGTCCCTGAGATCTCTTAAATTCTAGGAGAAAATAAATGTGTGATTCCATCTGAGAATCTCATTACTTGAACCAAATTCAGGTGATAATCCAAGGTCAGAAGCACAGCAGAGAGAATAGATTGGCCCCAGTTGGGAGTCTCCAAGCATCATGCATCACACATGAGTCAAAGGTCCACGGAACCACTGTTTCCACTGGTGAACTGTGCTTATCAGGAACAGCAGGTTAGATTAGAGAATTTAGTGGTATGCTCTTGGTAAATGAAAAGAAAAGGACACTCCACAATTGAATGTATTTGGAACAAGTTGTTCCAAATCCTATTATTTGTACCTCACTGCTTATTATTAGAAACTTACAAAGAAGAGAAGTAGCAAGAAAGTCATTTCTATGGAATTTGGATGTAATTTGACTTCTTTCTATAAAAATAACATGTTTCTTATTTCCTGAAATTTTCAGTTGGTTTTTGATGATTCATAGAATACAATGTAACATGAGAAGATGAAAATAAGAGTTTATTCCCCAGGCTTTGAGTAGAGAAGATCAGATGAAAATGGCTATTGTTAAAATAATATAACTTGGGCAAAGTGCCAGGAATATAGTGTAAGTACTCGCAAAAATTAGTTCCTTCCAGTGACCTTAAAAATCTTTTTAAATTTTTAAATTTTCTTTTTAATGTAACAGTCAGAGAAAGATTGTCTTGGCAATTCTAGAGTCTCAGAGCTGCATATTCAAAAGAACATTTCCAAGTTCTTTTCCATTGCCCTTTGAATTGTGATTAGTAGTACTAGTTCTAACAACTAAAATATATCATAAACTTTAAGGCAATTAGTGTTCCCTCACTTTCCTTTCTGCCAGACAAAAACCCTCATCCCTTTGGAATTTCCTTAGGGGCTTATTTTTTTTTATTATTTTAATTTTTCTCCACTAGAGGCAGTTTAAAAGTTTCACTTTTTTTATAAGACCCCCAAATGAAACAAAACAAAAGCCTACAATGATGGTGAGATAGATAGATATCTATCTATCTATATATAGATAGATATGTGTATGTGTAGATGCATATGTGTATGCGTGTATATATACAGGAATTTTATATTTTTTTTCCTTAAAAAATATATAATATATATATTATTATATAGTGTTACAGTATTATATATAATTATATATATTATTATATAGTATTATATGGTAGTACAAATAGTATATATAACTAGTATATATTAGTTACACACACACACACACACACACACACATATATATGTGTATATATATGTATATATATATATATACACACACACAGGAATTAACTAAAGGAAGTTCCCAACAGCCAAAACTGGAACAATTTGAACAACAAAACAAAGTATTATTGGATTAAAACCCAAAGTATAAATTAAGTATCTCTGAGTTCATGCCAATATAAATAATTGATTGAATAAACAAATGGATAAGAAGAGACAAATCTCCCATGCAGGAGAATTTCAATAATTTATATAGATCCTGTGCCCTGAAGAGACTGAAGCATAATTCCCCTGAAGTGTGGGTTACTCAGTGACTCTCTTTCAAAGACTACAATATGGAAAGAGGCAGAAAAATAACTTAGTGGAGAGACCTGACAAACGCTATCTAGCCAGGTGATCAAGGATAACATCAACCATGATAAACATGTTGACAGTATATACCCTAGATAGGAAGTGATCTCTGTGGTCTTCCTTTCAAAAACTCAAACTCAAGCTGGGTGATAACCCTACACAATACCTGACCAGGATTCCTCAAAACTCTGAAGGTCATCAAAAGCAAGAAAAGTCTGAAAAACTACAAAACTGTTACAGCTTAGAGAAGCCTAAAGAGACATATCAGCTACATGTCGTATCTTGGATACAATCCTGGAACAGAAAAAAAAATGTTAATGTAGGATATTAAAAATAGAGGAAACTGGATATGAAGTATGTGGGAACTCTACTATCTTCACATTTTTTCTGTAAACTTAAAACTATCCTAAAGATTTTTATTTTTATATATTATATAATTTTTTTCCCAATTTATTTATTTTCAGAAAAACAGTATTCATTATTTTTTCACCACACCCAGTGCTCCATGCAAGCTGTGCCCTCTATAATACCCACCACCTGGTACCCCAACCTCCCACCCCCCCGCCACTTCAAACCCCTCAGACTGTTTTTCAGAGTCCATAGTCTCTCATGGTTCACCTCCCCTTCCAATTTACCCAAATTCCCTACTCCTCTCTAACGCCCCTTGTCCTCCATGCTATTGGTTATGCTCCACAAATGAGTGAAACCATATGATAATTGACTCTCTCTGCTTGACTGATTTCACTCAGCATAATCTCTTCCAGTCCCGTCCATGTTGCTACAAAAGTTGGATATTCGTCCTTTCTGATGGAGGCATAATACTCCATAGTGTATATGGACCACATCTTCCTTATCCATTCATCCGTTGAAGGGCATCTTGGTTCTTTCCATAGTTTGGCGACCGTGGCCATTGCTGCTATAAACATTGGGGTACAGATGGCCCTTCTTTTCACGACATCTGTATCTTTGGGGTAAATACCCAGTAGTGCAATTGCAGGGTCGTAGGGAAGCTCTATTTTTAATTTCTTGAGGAATCTCCACACTGTTCTCCAAAGAGACTGCACCAACTTGCATTCCCACCAACAGTGGAAGAGGGTTCCCCTTTCTCCACATCCTCTCCAACACATGTTGTTTCCTGTTTTGTTAATTTTGGCCATTCTAACTGGTGTAAGGTGATATCTCAATGTGGTTTTAATTTGAATCTCCCTGAGGGCTAATGATGATGAGCATTTTTTCATGTGTCTGATAGCCATTTGTATTTCTTGATTGGAGAAGTGTCTGTTCATATCTTCTGCCCATTTTTTGATGTGTTTGTCTGTTTCGTGTGGGTTGAGTTTGAGGAGTTCATTATAGATCCTGGATATCAACCTTTTGTCTGTACTGTCATTTGCAAATATCTTCTCCCATTCCGTGGGTTGCCTCTTTGTTTTTTTGACTGTTTCCTTTGCTGTGCAGAAGCTTTTGATTTTGATGAAGTCCCAGAAGTTTATTTTCGCTTTTGTTTCCTTTGCCTTTGGAGACGTATCTTGAAAGAAGTTGCTGTGGCTGATATCAAAGAGATTACTGCCTATGTTCTCCTCTAAGATTCTGATAGATTCCTGTCTCACGTTGAGGTCTTTTATCCATTTTGAGTTGATCTTTGTGTACGGTGTAAGAGAATGGTCAAGTTTCATTCTTCTACATATAGCTGTCCAGTTTTCCCAGCACCATTTATTGAAGAGACTGTCTTTTTTCCACTGTATATTTTTTCCTGTTTTGTCGAAGATTAATTGACCATAGAGCTGAGGGTCCATATCAGGGCTCTCTACTCTGTTCCACTGGTCTATGTGTCTGTTTTTATGCCAGTACCATGCTGTCTTGGTGATCACAGCTTTGTAATAAAGCTTGAAATCAGGTAAGGTGATGCCGCCAGCTTTATTTTAGTTTTTCAACATTTCCTTAGCGATTCGGGGTTTCTTCTGATTCCATACAAATTTTAGGATTATTTGCTCTTCAATTATTTGCTCTTCAATTCTCTTTGAAGAATGCCAGTGGAATTTTGATCGGAATGGCATTAAAAGTATAGATTGCTCTAGGCAGTATAGACATTTTAACAATGTTTATTCTTCCGATCCAAGAGCATGGAATGGTCTTCCATCTTTTTGTGTCTTCTTCAATTTCTTTCATGAGTGTTCTATAGTTCCTCAAGTATAGATCCTTTACCTCTTTAGTTGGGTTTATTCCCAGGTATCTTATGGTTCTTGGTGCTATAGTAAATGGAATTGATTCTCTAATTTCCCTTTCTGTATTTTCATTGTTAGTGTATAAGAAAGCCACTGATTTCTGCACATTGACTTTGTATCCTGCCACGCTGCTGAATTGCTGTATGAGTTCTAGTATTTTGGGGGTGGAGTCTTTTGGGTTTTCCATATAAAGAATCATGTCATCTGCGAAGAGAGAGAGTTTGACTTCTTCATTACCAATTTGGATACCTTTTATTTCTCTCTGTTGTCTGATTGCTGTTGCTAGGACTTCTAATACTATGTTGAACAAGAGTGGTGAAACTGGGCATCCTTGTCTTGTTCCTGATCTCAATGGGAAGGCTGCAAGTTTTTTCCCATTGAGGATGATATTTGCTGTGGGTCTTTCATAGATAGATTTGATGAGGTTCAGGAATGTTCCCTCTATCCCTATACTTTGAAGCGTTTTAATCAGGAACGGATGTTGGATTTTGTCAAATGCTTTTTCTGCATCAATTGAGAGGACCATGTGGTTCTTCTCTCTTCTCATATTAATTTGTTGTATCACATTGATTGATTTACGAATGTTGAACCATCCTTGTAGCCCAGGGATGAATCCCACCTGATCATGGTGGATAATCTTTTTAATGTGTTGTTGGATCCTGTTGGCTAGGATCTTGTTGAGAATCTTAGCATCCATATTCATCAGTGATATTGGTCTGAAATTCTCCTTTTTGGTATGGTCCTTGCCTGGTTTGGGGATCAGGGTAATGCTGGCTTCATAGAAAGAGTCTGGAAGTTTTCCTTCTGCTTCAATTTTTTGAAACAGCTTCAGGAGAATAGGTGTTATTTCTTCTTGGAAGGTTTGGTAGAATTCCCCAGGGAATCCGTCAGGTCCTGGGCTCTTGTTTTTTGGGAGATTTTTGATCACTGCTTCAATCTCGTTATTAGATATCGGTCTATTCAGGTTGTCGATTTCTTCCTGGTTCAATTTTGGTAGTTTATATTTTTCCAGGAATGCATCCATTTCATCTAGTTTGCTAAGCTTATTGGCATATAACTGTTCGTAATAACTTCTGATGATTGTTTCTACTTCCTTGGCGTTAGTTGTGATCTCTCCCTTTTCATTCATAATTTTATGAATTTGGGATTTCTCTCTTTTCTTTCGGATTAGTGTAGCCAGTGGCTTATCGATCTTATTGATTCTTTCAAAAAACCAGCTTCTAGTTTCATTGATACGTTCTACTGTATCTCTGGTTTCTCCCTCATTGATCTCAGCTCTAATCTTGATGATTTCCCTTCTTATGTGTGGAGTTGGTTTGATTTGTTGTTGATCCTCCAGTTCTTTAAGGTGTAGAGACAGCTGGTGTGTTCTGGATTTTTCAATTTTTTTGAGCAAGGCTTGGATGGCTATATATTTTCCCCTTAGGACCGCCTTTGCTGTATCCCATAGATTTTGGACCGAAGTGTCTTCATTCTCATTGGTTTCCATGAATTGTTTCAGTTCTTCTTTGATCTCCTGGTTGATCCAAGCATTCTTTTTTTTTTTTAATTTTTATATTATTTTATTGCTCTTGATTATCATTCGGATGATCATATGTGATACGATATGAGAATATGATATTCATATCAGGGTAATATTATTAGAACTGTCATGTGATTATGTCCTTGGCAACCAATATATGGTATATTCTGAAGACAGTGATTTTTATATATTATTATTATTTAATTTCTTTCATACTAAGAAGTTCTCAATTTTATCTCTTAAATTTGTTTTTCATTACTTATTTAAAAATATTTTAAATGTAAAGATAAAAGTTATGCAAAAATATACTAAAAATTCCATATGTACCACCAGTTTTATAACATATTTGCTTCTAATAATTTTTTTTTCCAATTTAAAACAATCTGAGGGGTTTGAAGTGGCGGGGGGGTGGGAGGTTGGGGTACCAGGTGGTGGGTATTATAGAGGGCACAGCTTGCATGGAGCACTGGGTGTGGTGAAAAAATAATGAATACTGTTTTTCTGAAAATAAATAAATTGGATCCAAGGATTCTTAAGCAAGGTGGTCTTTAGCTTCCAGGTGTTTGAGTTCCTTCGGAACTTTTCCTTGTGATTGAGCTCCAGTTTCAAAGCATTGTGATCTGAGAATATGCAGGGAATAATCTCAGTCTTTTGGTATCGGCTGAGTCCTGATTTGTGACCCAGTATGTGGTCTATTCTGGAGAAGGTTCCGTGTGCACTTGAGAAGAATGAGTATTCTGCTGTTTTAGGGTGGAATGTTCTGTATATATCTATGAGGTCCATCTGGTCCAATGTGTCATTCGATGCTCTTGTTTCTTTATTGATTTTCTGCTTCGATGATCTGTCTAGTTCTGAAAGAGGCGTGTTAAGATCTCCTACGATTAGTGTATTCATATCAATATGACTCTTTATCCTGATTAACAGTTTTCTTAAGTAATTGGCTGCTCCCATATTGGGAGCATAGATATTTACAATTGTTAGATCATCTTGGTGGATAGTCCCTTTAAGGATTATGTAGTGTCCTTCTGTATCTCTGACTACAGTCTTTAGTTTGAAGTCTAATTTATCTGATATGAGAATCGCTACCCCAGCCTTCTTTTGAGTCCCATTGGCATGAAAGATGCTTCTCCACCCCTTCACTTTCAGTCTGCGTGTATCTTTAGGTTCAAAATGGGTCTCTTGTAGACAGCATATGGATGGGTCCTGTCGTTTTATCCACTCTGCAACCCTGTGCCGTTTTATGGGTGCATTTAGGCCATTCACATTGAGAGTGATTATTGATAGATACGTTTTTATTGACATCGAGTTACCTTTGAAGTCTTTCTTTCTGTAGAATGTCTCTATATTTCTGTTCAATGCTATTCTTGGGATTTTTCCTCTTTTATAGAACCCCCCTTAATATTTCCTGCAGTGTCAGCTTGGTGGTTGCATAGAGATTTTAGGCCTTGCCGGTCTTGGAAACTCTTTATCTCTCCATCCATTTTGAATGTCAGTCTTGCTGGATAAAGTATTCTTGGCTGCATGTTCTTCTCATTTAGTGCCCTGAATATATCTTGCCAGCCTCTTCTGGCTTGCCAGGTCTCTGTGGACAGGTCTGACGTTATTCTGATGGGCTTCCCTCTGTAAGTAAGGAGCCTCTTTGCCCTGGCAGCTTTCAAGAGATTATACCTACAATTATAATTTCTCAATTCGACTATCAGGTGTCGTGATGTTTTTTTGGAGTGTATAATCTTGGGTGGAGACCGTTCAGCCTCTAGTACATGAACGCTGGTTTCATTCGCGAGATTCGGAAAATTTTCATGAAGGACTTGTTCCACGATATCTTCTAGACTTCTTTCTTTCTCCTCCCCTTCAGGAATTCCAATAATTCTGACGTTGGAACGCTTCATGGCATCATTTATTTCCCTAATTCTGCTTTCGTGGGATCTAAGCTGTTTGTTCCAGGCTTCCTCCTGATCCTTTCTCTCCATCTGTTTGTCTTCCAGATCACTAATTCTATCTTCTGTCTCAGTTACCCTAGCTTTGAGAGAGTTTAGATTGGATTGGAACTCATTGAGAGCATTGTGGACCTCCTCCCTGGTAGCTTTGAGCTCCGCCCTAACATTGTGAACATCCTGTCTGGTCGCTTTCAGTTCGGCCCTAATCAATTCTGTTTGGTCATCCATGGCTTTCTCCAACCTAGCTATTGCCTGGATAATTGTTAGCCTGAATTCTCTTTCCGACATATTGTCTATGTTGATAGCCGTTAGCTCTATTGCAGAAGGTCCATCCTCTGTATTTTTCTTCTGTTGGGCATTCCTCCTCCTAGTCATTTTGGTGGGAGAAGACTGAACAGATGTAGCTGGATGTATCAACTCTGGTGCAGTCAAGGTGCACCCTGGAACACTTCCTGATCGCCGTCTCAGAGAGAAGCCTCAGTCTGGGTGCAGAAGCTGAATAAATTCCCCCTTGGACGCTGGCAGTGCAGGTTCCAAGTTAAAGACCCTGGGGGCGCAGGATCTTTTGCTCGTCCCCAAAGCCAAGGCAGTGGCGGCTGTCTGGGAGCTCCTGACCGCCAGAGAGGTTCCAAGCAGCGATCGCACACTGAGATTTTGCTGCCGGCCCGGGCTGGGAGTGCCCGGCTTGCGTGCACCTCTATTCAGAGGCGGCTGTGGGTCGGGCGTGCGTCTGGGGCACTGAGAACGGGGCGCTGGTCCGTAAGCCGCAGGCTGGGCTTTTGCGCGCCTCTGTCCTGCGAAGAATTTCGCGCGCACGGGGCTTAGACTTTGAAACAATGGCGCAGGTCTAGGAGCGCCGGCCAGGCCTTAGAAACCCAGGAGAGCTGGAGGGACGTGCGCGCGCATCTCAAGCTTTGTGGTAGGGCTAGCGCGCGTTCCGCAGACCGGCGCAGCTCCCATCCCCTCACAGGAGCCGGAACCCACACGCTCTGGGGCGCGCTGGTGGCTTAGGGACCAGGAGCTGGTTTCTCCGCCGCACTCTCTCTGCCTCCGCGCCGTGGAGGCCGTCTGGGACCGGGGACTTAAGCCCCTGTCCCTAGCCGCCCCGATTCCCACAATTTGTCCCCGCGATCCTTTGCTCTTTTGGAGTGCTTTCAATCAGTCTCCAAGCTAATGCTGGTCCCCAGACGCAGGGCTCTCTCGCTCGTATCGGGGTATTACTTTCGCACCGGTCGCCTCTGGTGGCTCCCTCCCCCTTTTGTTTATCTTCCGATATCAGTCCGCTGTTCCCATTCCGCTTTACCTGCTCACTGGCGTCTTCTGCCCCTGTAGAGATCCAGACGTGTATAATTCTGATCTCAGGCTGATTTCATGGGTGATCGGAGTTCTTAGGTAGGTAATCAGCTCACTTTGGGGTACCAGCTGAAAAGACGCCTCTTCCTAGTACCCCGCCATCTTGTCCCCCCCCATATATTATATAATTTTTTAATGTATTACTGGTCTCTATTCTTGGTTTCTTAGCTATAGCTAGCTAGCTCCTTCAGGAAGCTCACTCAGCTTAGCACCTCATTAAACACCACAAAATTCCTATAAGATAGATTCTATTATTATAGCATTTTTACAGATAACAAACTGCATTTTACAGATAACAAACTGGAAAAGCTTAGATAGTTTACCAAAAGACCTGTCCAAAACATGAGAGTGATAGAAGTTCTAGAACTTATATTCTTAACCATTATCTCATACTCTTCCATCATGTGACAGCGTATATACAGAAAGTATAAAACAACCCACATGTATATTTTTAGGACTGATAAATTATTTTAGGAGGTTACTGATTACATGATCAAAGTGGAATAATCTATTATATTTCCCTAAATTCCCATAACAAATTATTAGAAAATAAAAATATTGAAGAACAAATTGAAATAAAAGATTTTTGCCTTTAAAAATATTGAAGTACATACTGCTTATGCTGGCATCCAAATTATTAGGTACAGGAAATCAAATAGTAGATGTGTAAGACCTCCACATAGGAAACAATAAAATATTACTGAGAGAAATTAAAGAAGAACTAGATAACTGTAGGTATATAACATGTGTATGCATGAGGACACTTGATATTATGAAGGTATCGGTTCTCCTCAAACTTCTAAATTATAACTGAGTAGGTGCATGTGTAACTTTAGAAATCATCCTAAAGTTTAAGTTGAATGCAATGGACTTATAATAGTCAAGATAATATCAAAGATAGAAGAAGAAGGGGAAATATTTGTTTTAACACTTCATAGAAAGATTTGTTTTAAAGCAACACTGAATGAAGATGTGATATTAATGCTTGAATAGCAAATGGGCAACGAAAGTTGATTTTAAAAGAGCCTGGAAAGGTATCTATGCATATATGGAGATTTCAATTATGTCTCCAAAAGCAAAGGAAACAAAAGGGAAAATAAACTTTTAGGACTTCATCAAGATCAAGAGCTTCTGCACAGCAAAGGAAACAGTCAACAAAACAAAGGGGCAATCCACGAAATGTGAGAAGATATTCACAAATGACACTATAGACAAAGGGCTGATATCCAAGATCTATAAAGAACTCCTCAAACTCACCCCAAAAAACAGATAATCATGTCAAAAAATGGACAGAAGACACGAACAGACATTTCTCCAATGAATACATACAAATGGCTAACAGACATGAAAAAATATTCATAATCATTAGCCATCAGGGAAATTCAAATCAAAACCACATTGAGATGGTAAGGTGGTAACCTTACACCAGTCAGAACAGCCAAAATTAACAGGACAGGAAACAAGTGTTAGAGAGGATGTGGGAGAAGGGAAACCCTCATACACTGTTGATGGGAATGCAAGTTGGTGCAGCCACTTTGGAAAACAGTGTGGAGGTTCCTCAAAAAGCTAAAAATAGAGGTATCCTATGACTCTGCAATTGCACTACTGGATATTTACCCCAAAGATACAGATGTAGAGAAAAGAAGGGCCATCTGTACCCCAATGTTCATAGCAATGGCCACAGTCACCAGTCTGTGGAAAGAGCCAAGATGCCCTTCAACAGACAAACGGATAAAGAAGATGTGGTCCATATATACAATGGAGTATTATGCCTCCATCAGAAAGGATGAATACCCAACTTTTGTAGCAACACAGATGGGACTGAAGGAGATTATGCTGAGGGAAATAAGTTAAGCAGAGAAAGCCAATTATCATACGGTTTCGCATAAGGAATAATATGGAGTGCATTAGGAGAAGGAAAGGAAAAGTGAATTGGGGTAAACTGGTGGGTGAGATGAAGCATGAGAGACTGTGGACTCTGAGAAACAAATTGAGAGTTTTGGAAGGGATGGGGTGGGGGGATGAGTGAACCTGCTGGTAGGTATTAAGGAGGGCACGTATTGCATGGAGGACTAGGTGTGATGCATAAACAATGAGTCTTGGAACACTGAAAAAAATAAAATAAAATAAAATAAAGGTAGCATTGTAGAAAAATGCAAGAAAGACAGTCTTTTCAACACATAGCTCTGAAACTACTACATGAAATATGGGCAAGAAACCCAAAATATACTTCTACTCCACATTATGTATAACCAAAACTTACTGACATAAGGCTTTGATGTAAAAGACAAAACTATCAATTTTCAAAACATAACATAAAAGAATTTATCTTCATGACCTTGGAACAAGAAAAAGTTTTTTAAACAGGACACAAAAGCACTAAACATACGAAAAAATTGAATAATTGGGCTACATGAAAATGAACTTTTTAAAAAATATATTTTATGTATTTGTCAGAGAGAGTGAGCACAGGCAGACAGAGAGGCAGGCAGAGGCAGAGGGAGAAGCAGACTCCCTGCTGAGCAAGGAGCCTGATGTGGGACTTGATCCCAGGACCCTGGGATCATGACTCGAGCCGAAGGCAGCCGCTTAACCAACTGAACCACCCAGGCATCCCCAAAATGAACTTTTATTCATCAAATGATACCATCAGGAGAGGCAAGAGCAAACCAAAGTACAAGGTTATAGCACACATATCAGAATACGTAAAGAACTTCTACAAGTCAAAGAGAAAAAGCTAGCCAATCAAAAGGGAAAATAAGCAAGGGTGGAATGGGCACTTCAAAGAGAAGACAGCCTCTTGGCAAATATATATATATATGAAAATCTTTTCAATCTTAGAAGAAATCAGAGAAATGCAAATTAAAATCACAAAAAAGATACTACTAGAAACCCACGAATAACTAAAATTAAGATCTTACAACCATGTGCTCGCAAGAATGTACAGCAACAGGAACTAACATACATTGCTGGTGAGATAATAAACTGGGACAACCACTTCAGAAAGTTTGGAATCAGCTGCTAAAATTGAACATATGCACACATTATAATAGGAATTTCACTGCAAGGTTATATATCCAAGAAAAATTGTGCACATGTGCAGCAAAAGATATCTACAAATATGCATATCAGTTATAAAGACCTCAAACTAGGGAAAAAACAAGTACCTATCAACATTAGAAAGAATAACAAATTGTGGAATACTCAATGAAAATGAGCCAACTCTACATACAACTACAAAAGGAGCATATCTCACAATCAGAACACTGAGCTAAAGAAGACAGAAAAAAATGAAACATTTATTTCATGGTTTGATTCATATTAAGTTCTACAACAGGTAAAACCATAGTATAATAATTAGAGATTTGTGCTCCAAGGGAAAACATTTACAAATAAAAGAAAGGCTGTATTATAAAAGTCAAGGAGAGCTTACTTTGGGGACAGGGATGGTGATCCAGGCTTTAGTAACTGTACTAGTAGACATCATTTCCTGGTTGTTCACTTTGCACTTCACAATATTTCTTTGATTTGTACATTTTTCTTTTATGTACTCCTCAGCAAAATGTATTTTAATATAAAAATATAAGTTGTTTTATTTTTTCATTTAAATATATTTTAGTTCTCAATTTAAAAGTTTTATAAGGAAAAGGGATAGTATAGTGTTGTTATTTTCTCCTTCCTGTCACAGGCTATGGGACATGAGACCTTTAAGATTTAATCATATGGTTTCACTTATTTGTGGAGCATAACAAATAGCATGGAGGACAAGGGGCGTTAGAGAGGAGTAGGGAATTTGGGTAAATTGGAAGGGGAGGTGAACCATGAGAGACTATGGACTCTGAAAAACAATCTGAGGGGTTTGAAGTGGCGGGGGGGTGGAAGGTTGGGGTACCAGGTGGTGGGTATTATAGAGGGCACGGCTTGCATGGAGCACTGGGTGTGATGAAAAAATAATGAATACTGTTTTTCTGAAAATAAATAAATAAATAATAATTAAAAAAAAAAAAAAGATTTCCATCCCCAGGTAGACCTACCTTGCAAAATATCTAGTCAAAGCAAAAGTAAAATAGAATTTTATACTAGAGAAAAGATATATTTACCAAGGATGACTAGAACTTTAATTACAAATTGCACACGATTTCCAATAAAATCTTCCCAGAGAAGGCAAGACTATAATCACTCTCACTACTATACTGTGTCCCCATTGTGCTGTTAGACAGGATGGTAATTAACATGGTCACAACTATAACTGTCAGGCATGAAAGCAATGCTGAATGTGTTTCTCACCCAGCTGCTATCAGCATGGGGTAGAAGAATGAAAATATTGCCAAGAAATCAATCTCCCCCATCAAAATGGAGCTGACTCTGAGCAGTATTTCAGGAGTTTCATAAGAACAAACACAACCTCAACTAATCACTGCCCAGAAAATTAATACAGAAGCCTCTATTCCATACTTTACCTATGGTTTATCTGCAGGTGTTCTAAATGCCTGCCAAGAAAGTATGTAAGGTATTTCAGGAAGCAGAAAAGAGGTAAACAGTATTTTCCTGAATATACAAAAGGAATATGTTAACTGTCAAAACTAGTTATAATCAGGACCATTCCTTTACTTGTAAGACGTTTTTATTACATGAGGCTTCTCTAGAAATTAAGAATGAACACTATTGTAACACCACCTGGGCAGTAGTGCATTATTGTTATGGGAGAAGACATCAGATGGCAGCATTCTTTAATAGAACAGTGTGTGTGGAAGACTAGCCAAGAGATTGACTGAAGTGATTTAATTTGGCTAGTGCCTAGTTGATTTTGGCTAGTGGCTGACTCTAAGGTATGCAAGGCCCCAAACCAAAAAAATCAACTTCTTTTTGCATGATCCCTTTCAATAAAAACAATCTGATTAAAAATGTGTTATAAAAATTCATGGATCTGGGTCACCTGGGTGGCTCAGTGAGTTAAAGCCTCTGCCTTGGGCTCAGGTCATGATCCTGAGGTCCTGGAATTGAGCCCCGCGGCCAGCTTTCTGCTCAGTGGGGGACCTGCTTCCTCTTCTCTCTCTGCTTGCCTCTCTGCCTGCTTGTGATCTCTGTCTGTCAAATAAATAAATAAAATCTAAAAAAAAAAAATTCATGGATCTGTGAAAGATATGTAAAGTAGGACTGGGCCAAAGAAGAATTTTAACTGCAGTGCAAGGCTGAGAAAGTCTTGTCCAAACTGGTCAGGAGCTCTAGAGGCAGTACTGGCTATCATCACAGTGTTCTATGTCAAGCCAAAATGGCCAGATGTTAGATAACTCATTTATTCAGTCACCAATTACAGGCTTCCCTAGAAACGGTGTGACCTGGGGTGGAATAACTTTGGGTAATTGAGGCAAGTCCTGAGGGAACTGAAAGCAGGAGGTTGTCTCCTGACTCTAATGCACATGGCTGAGCAGGAAGTTCTTCTCTGAAGGGATATCTCCTTAACATATCTCTAAGTCACCACTGCCCACCACTGGAACTAATGGTATGAACTCACAACCATTCAGAGGATAGCCTCTCCAGGATTGCTGCAAGCCTCTTTTCCTGAAGGAAAACTTAGAAGAGGATATGGAATTTAGTCCTAGGAAGGCATCCAATGCTTATTATCTGTCTCCTTTGGTATCCATTCCAGAGTCCCCTCACTCTGATCTACCAACCCTGTTGACCTTGATAGCTGTTGTAGTCATCTTAGGCTGCTATAAAAAGTGCCATATATTAGATGGCTTAAACAATAAACATTGATCTCTCAGAGTTCTGGAGGTGAGGCAGTCCAAGATTAAGGTACCAGCCAATTCCGTTCTTGTTCACATATGGCCACCTTCTTGCTATGTCCTTACATGGCGGAGAGAACTCGGTATCTCTTATTATTATTAGGGCACTATTCTTATCAGGAAGGTCCCAATCCTCATGACCTTGACTACATATAATTATTGCTCAAAGGCTCTATCTCTAAATAGTACAGTATTAAGGAATGGATTTTCATCATGTGAATTTCGGGGGGACACATTTCAGTCCACAGCAGTGGCTTACCTGATGTCATAAAGTACACATTCATCTCCGAGGTCCCTGACAATGGTCATTATGCCCAGCTAGGTTTTCTTTATCTTCATTTGTAGTCATGACAGGGCAAGACAGAACAAAGAGGCATTCAAATAGATCACTTTATTTTACACAAGATCACCTATATAACCACAGAAAAGAAAAAAAACACTGTTACTACTACTGGTGGGTGCTGGATTACCTGATTATGTAGGTTTTTGTGTCTTCTGAGTCTGTGCTCAGTCCTGGGTATAACTCTCAATCTATTTTATGATGTATTATTGTTGGTATTACTTGATTTTATGATTTGGTAGGAATTATAGGACCTAACTCATGATAATTAGTTCTGACCATATGGTCACTTGTAGTCCCATAGTCAGGCCTAGTAGTTTGTCAAGAGTTAGTTTTCAAAAGACATAAAATTCCTGATGAAAATGTTCTTAGAATCTTAGGAGCATATATGATAATTCTACCATGGGCACTTGACACAAAATCAACCTAGTACCTTCACCTACCACTGGTGTCTACAACACACTGGTTCCGACAGATTGCATATTACAAAACGCAAGGTTCGCACCACAAAAACCAGGCTTGACCTGGTAGGACCTTCACTGCTCTGGCCACAATCAAAGCTAGCAAAAACCATTTTTGTCAATCCCTGCATATGAAATATGCTGCCTCCAGAACATGAAGAAACCCATCAGGCATTGTGCTTTCTTATTCCAGGTAGAAGAAGCAATTTGTTTTTTTTTTTTTTTTTTTTTTTTTTTTTACTTTGAAAGAGGATATACTGGCAGGCCCTTAACAACAAACCTCTAAAATTTTACTCAAGTGGCTAGACCCCTGAAACTTCTCAGGATTTAAATCCTACCTTCTGAAGCAAATTTCTCTTATCAGGCCTATAGCAAAGCTAGCTACCTCTTGCTCATCCTGGCAGATAAACATATTATTGATGCAATGAATCAATGTAATCTTCAGGATATCAGAAATGGTACAGACATTGTTGGACTATATCATGACAGAGAACAAGAGACTTAAAGTATCCATGGAGCATAACTATGTAGATATAGGCTATATTAATCTCTTCTAGAAAGGACACTATCTCTGGCATGGTGGCTATGGTTAGAACTACTATTTACTTGAGCTTGTTGTAATGCATGGTCATCCTATCATATCCGTCTACTTTCTGCAATGGCCAAACTGGTGAATGAATAGAAGTACCACCACCCCTTCATCTTTGAGATCCTTAATAATAGTTCCAACCTCCTCTAACCACACTCCATCTCCTGTAAAGCTCTATTGTTTTTGGTTTCCTATCCTGGCTGAGGAGGGCCATTTCATTTCGCCATTACTCAATATATCAAAGACTCAGAGTATGATAGTGTCAACTGCTAAGCATGTCGATTCTATTATATATTCAGGGGATGGATAAATGACCATTAAATGGGTCTGCAGATGTGGTGGGCCTATCATAAGCTGGACCTTGGCTGGATTCCATTTTTCATCTGATCTGATATGGTCCCACTCTAATGACAGGCCATGGTGACAAGAGTATCAAGGTCAATTCAGACCCAACATTCAAGAGTTCTCAAATGCCTGGGTATGCCCCTTTATCCTGGGTACCAATGAGTAAATAGCCAGAGGTAAGATCGAAGAAGAAGTGGAGGAATAAATATAGTATGTATTTGAATCAGTGTTGTAGCACACTTTTTTTCTGGAGGCTTGATGAGTTCTTCAGTCAGTAGAGTTCCTATCTGAAAACCAGAAAATTTTTGTGGGGTGGCTTTCTCAGCCTCCTGTTTGTCCATTCTTGTTTTCTTTTGATTATTTGTATTTACCAATATTTTTACTGAATGCCCATATACATTTCTCTTTGTGGTGCCGAGTTCAAGTGACCATATTCATGACTCTGTGTGTGTCAAACTCCCCGGGTTGCCATTCCATGACTATAATAAATTGAGACTCTGACATCAAGTGACTAAGCACCACCCCCTGCCGTTCATTGTTTCAGAGTCCTCTTATCCTCACAGTCATTCAGGGGGCAAGTTGTTAATACTTCTCCTACATTAAGCCCTTGCTATGGGGGACAACCACCATTAAACGTTTTTAGGGATCCTGATACATTCACCATCCCATTCACCAGCTCATTATGGCTCAGTAAATGGTGTGTCTTTTAAGCTTTCCTATGGAAAAATCTGGAAACTTCTCTGACCATACATAATAGATACATTCCAGTATTTCCATTTCCCTGAGCCTTTTAATCTCTTCCTCCACCATCTGCCATGGCAGTTATGGTATTTCGGCTTCACTCAGCATGGGCCATCACTTTTTTCATACTTCTGAGAGCCATCTGAATAGCAAGTTTTCTCTATTCTCTGAGACTTCTGCCAGTGTTGATTCCTGTATTTTGGGAAAGCACTTCCAAATCAATAAATTCTTCTTTATCTAATTTTATGTTAAGGACCTCTTTGATCAAACAATCTCAGAATCCACATCCAAGCAGACTCTCCCAGATCCTGCTCCTATATCAGTCCCAGAATGTATATGCTAGAGGTAAGTTATCACTTAATCATAACTATATTTGTGAAAGAAATGGCCATGAAATGAATGAATATCCTGGGGGTGGGGGAGCACATGTTCCCTTATGTACTGTTTTATAACAGAGTCCTAGAAGAAAGAATTGGACCACCATCTCCAGCCTCAGTATATTCAGAGGAGTCTGGGAAAACACAACCTTGAGGAAAATCCACTCAGATCTCTCCCTCCACTTTATCAGGCCTCCAGGTTTTCCTCATCAGTGTCCTTATTTGATATAACAAGCTCAGCTTGGTTCAGTTTTTAATCATGTTTAAGGTTTAATCCTTGATTCTCTACTTTCTTTACTGTCTAGACAGGCTGAGAACATTTTTGTCTGCAATAGAAGAGGATTTTTGACTTGACATCTAGTTTTCTATCACCTATTATTTGCTCTCATATCTTCATTGTCTTTCTGATGAGTACCAGTGGAATTTAGCAATGACTATCCAATCCCATTATCTGAATATCTACTATTTTCTCTCTACATCTCAAACTCCTCATACATTTCCTTTCATTCTTCATCACCACACATTTCCTTTCCAATTCATTACCAGTTAAAACTCAAACAATTGTACTTCCACCTATAATGAGTGATGAGCACCTCATTGTCACTTAAGCTATGAGTGATTAAGCTCCAACACTCCATCTTATCACTGACTCTCTTAGAACATTGCTGGTCCCAACTGTTAGAAGTTTAGTTCCTTAGAAGCAGACTCTGGGATATAGTCTGTAGGCTAAAGATGGTTACTAGGGATTAATACTTGAAAAGAAAATGGGAAGGAAAAAGGACTAGATAGAAAGCACAGTAAAAACATGATACATAAGACAAAGCTTTAGCCAATACAACAAAGATCTCTGGAGCAAAAACTGTCACAGTTTCTCACATTGAGCCAAAAATGCATATACCTAAGGAATGGATGACCTCAGTGGAGTTTTCTCCCTGCCGTTGAGCCCAACCCTGAATAAAGTGAGTTGTGAAAGTTCTTGGCTGATTGCATTGCCTGCAACTGGGCAACAGTTCCTACCTTGAAGAGGGATTAGGGTGGCACACCTTCTTTGTCTACAATAATAGATTTAAATTCAGGTATAAGAGTAAAGGAGTCCCTGTTAAGGGCACAATAATGATTTGAAAAAGGATAAAATTACTTTAAAAAGTAGAAGAGAAGGGAGCTTCCTCAACCTGATAAAGAATATTCATGAACAATGCATAGCTAACGTCATATTTGGAGATAGAATCTGAAAGCACTATAGAGTGACTAGGTGGCTCAGTCACTTGAGTGTCTGACTCTTGATTTTGGCTCAGGTTGTAATCTCAGGGTTGTGGGATTGAGTCCCATATTGGGCTCCCACTGGAGTCCGCTTGGGATTCTCTCTCTCTCCCTCTCCTCTGCCCCTCCTCCCTCTTGGGTTGCTCTTCCCCCACCCCCCCTTTTTCCCTTTCCCGCTCTCCATCTCCCTCTCTCAAATAAAAATATAAATGAGGAAAATGATTTTAAAAATAAATAAATAAAATCTGGAAGCATTCCACATAAGGTCAGGAACAACACAAGTATATTCATTCTTAACTCTTCTATTAAAAATTGTAGCCAAGACAAGATGGCGGTGTACTAGGAAGAGGCGTCTTTTCAGCTGGTACCCCAAAGTGAGCTGATTACCTACCAAAGAACTCCGATCACCCATGAAATCAGCCTGAGATCAGAATTATACACGTCTGGATCTCTACAGGGGCAGAAGACGCCAGTGAGCAGGGAAAGCGGAATGGGAACAGCGGACTGATATCGGAAGATAAACAAAAGGGGGAGGGAGCCACCAGAGGCGACCGGTGCAAAAGTAATACCCCGATACGAGCGAGAGTGCCCTGCATCTGGGGACCAGCATTAGCTTGGAGACTGATTGAAAGCACTCCAAAAGAGCAAAGGATCGCGGGGGCAAATTGTGGGAATCGGGGCGGCTAGGGACAGGGGCTTAAGTCCCCGGTCCCAGACGGCCTCCCCGGCACGGAGGCAGAGAGAGAGCGGCGGAGAAACCGGCTCCTGGTCCCTAAGCCGCCAGCGCGCCCCAGAGCGCGGGAGTTCCGGCTCCTGTGAGGGGATGGGAGCTGCGCCGGTCTGCAGAACGCGCACTAGCCCTACCACAAAGCTTGAGATGCGCGCGCACGTCCCTCCAGCTCTCCTGGGTTTGTAAGGCCCGGGGGCGCTTCTTGACCCACGCCATTGTTTCAAAGTCTAAGCCTCGCGCGCGCGCGAAACTCTTCCCGGGACAGAAGCACACAAAAGCCCAGCCTGCGGCTTACGGACCAGCGCCCCGTTCTCAGTGCCCCAGACGCGCGCCCGACCCACAGCCGCCTCTGAAAAGAGGTGCGCGCAAGCCGGGCACTCCCAGCCCGGGCCGGCAGCAAAATCTCAGTGTGCGATCGCTGCTTGGAACCTCTCTGGCGGTCAGGAGCTCCCAGACAGCCGCCACTGCCTTGGCTTTGGGGACGAGCAAAAGATCCTGCGCCCCCAGGGTCTTTAACTTGGAACCTGCACTGCCAGCGTCCAAGGGGGAATTTATTCAGCTTCTGCACCCAGACTGAGGCTTCTCTCTGAGACGGCGATCAGGAAGTGTTCCAGGGTGCACCTTGACTGCACCAGAGTTGATACATCCAGCTACATCTGTTCAGTCTTCTCCCACCAAAATGACTAGGAGGAGGAATGCCCAACAGAAGAAAAATACAGAGGATGGACCTTCTGCAATAGAGCTAACGGCTATCAACATAGACAATATGTCGGAAAGAGAATTCAGGCTAACAATTATCCAGGCAATAGCTAGGTTGGAGAAAGCCATGGATGACCAAACAGAATTGATTAGGGCCGAACTGAAAGCGACCAGACAGGATGTTCACAATGTTAGGGCGGAGCTCAAAGCTACCAGGGAGGAGGTCCACAATGCTCTCAATGAGTTCCAATCCAATCTAAACTCTCTCAAAGCTAGGGTAACTGAGACAGAAGATAGAATTAGTGATCTGGAAGACAAACAGATGGAGAGAAAGGATCAGGAGGAAGCCTGGAACAAACAGCTTAGATCCCACGAAAGCAGAATTAGGGAAATAAATGATGCCATGAAGCGTTCCAACGTCAGAATTATTGGAATTCCTGAAGGGGAGGAGAAAGAAAGAAGTCTAGAAGATATCGTGGAACAAGTCCTTCATGAAAATTTTCCGAATCTCGCGAATGAAACCAGCGTTCATGTACTAGAGGCTGAACGGTCTCCACCCAAGATTATACACTCCAAAAAAACATCACGACACCTGATAGTCAAATTGAGAAATTATAATTGTAGGTATAATCTCTTGATAGCTGCCAGGGCAAAGAGGCTCCTTACTTACAGAGGGAAGCCCATCAGAATAACGTCAGACCTGTCCACAGAGACCTGGCAAGCCAGAAGAGGCTGGCAAGATATATTCAGGGCACTAAATGAGAAGAACATGCAGCCAAGAATACTTTATCCAGCAAGACTGACATTCAAAATGGATGGAGAGATAAAGAGTTTCCAAGACCAGCAAGGCTTAAAAGACTATGCAACCACCAAGCCGACACTGCAGGAAATATTAAGGGGGGTTCTATAAAAGAGGAAAAATCCCAAGAATAGCATTGAACAGAAATATAGAGACAGTCTACAGAAAGAAAGACTTCAAAGGTAACTCGATGTCAATAAAAACGTATCTATCAATAATCACTCTCAATGTGAATGGCCTAAATGCACCCATAAAACGGCACAGGGTTGCAGAGTGGATAAAACGACAGGACCCATCCATATGCTGTCTACAAGAGACCCATTTTGAACCTAAAGATACACGCAGACTGAAAGTGAAGGGGTGGAGAAGCATCTTTCATGCCAATGGGACTCAAAAGAAGGCTGGGGTAGCGATTCTCATATCAGATAAATTAGACTTCAAACTAAAGACTGTAGTCAGAGATACAGAAGGACACTACATAATCCTTAAAGGGACTATCCACCAAGATGATCTAACAATTGTAAATATCTATGCTCCCAATATGGGAGCAGCCAATTACTTAAGAAAACTGTTAATCAAGATAAAGAGTCATATTGATATGAATACACTAATCGTAGGAGATCTTAACACGCCTCTTTCAGAACTAGACAGATCATCGAAGCAGAAAATCAATAAAGAAACAAGAGCATTGAATGACACATTGGACCAGATGGACCTCATAGATATATACAGAACATTCCACCCTAAAACAACAGAATACTCATTCTTCTCAAGTGCACACGGAACCTTCTCCAGAATAGACCACATACTGGGTCACAAATCAGGACTCAGCCGATACCAAAAGACTGAGATTATTCCCTGCATATTCTCAGATCACAATGCTTTGAAACTGGAGCTCAATCACAAGGAAAAGTTCCGAAGGAACTCAAACACCTGGAAGCTAAAGACCACCTTGCTTAAGAATGCTTGGATCCAATTTATTTATTTTCAGAAAAACAGTATTCATTATTTTTTCACCACACCCAGTGCTCCATGCAAGCTGTGCCCTCTATAATACCCACCACCTGGTACCCCAACCTCCCAACCCCCCGCCACTTCAAACCCCTCAGATTGTTTTAAATTGGAAAAAAAAATATATTAGAAGCAAATATGTTATAAAACTGGTGGTACATATGGAATTTTTAGTATATTTTTGCATAACTTTTATCTTTACATTTAAAATATTTTTAAATAAGTAATGAAAAATTTAAGAATAAAATTGAGAACTTCTTAGTATGAAAGAAATTAAATAATAATAATATATAAAAATCACTGTCTTCAGAATATACCATATATTGGTTGCCACGGACATAATCACATGACAGTTCTAATAATATTACCCTGATATGAATATCATTTTCTCATATCGTATCACATATGATCATCCATATGATAATCAAGAGCAAAAAAAAAATAAAAAAGAATGCTTGGATCAACCAGGAGATCAAAGAAGAACTGAAACAATTCATGGAAACCAATGAGAATGAAGACACTTCGGTCCAAAACCTATGGGATACAGCAAAGGTGGTCCTAAGGGGAAAATATATAGCCATCCAAGCCTTGCTCAAAAAAAATTGAAAAATCCAGAACACACCAGCTGTCTCTACACCTTAAAGAACTGGAGGATCAACAACAAATCAAACCAACTCCACACATAAGAAGGGAAATCATCAAGATTAGAGCTGAGATCAATGAGGGAGAAACCAGAGATACAGTAGAACGTATCAATGAAACTAGAAGCTGGCTTTTTGAAAGAATCAATAAGATCGATAAGCCACTGGCTACACTAATCCGAAAGAAAAGAGAGAAATCCCAAATTCATAAAATTATGAATGAAAAGGGAGAGATCACAACTAATGCCAAGGAAGTAGAAACAATCATCAGAAGTTATTACGAACAGTTATATGCCAATAAGCTTAGCAACCTAGATGAAATGGATGCATTCCTGGAAAAATATAAACTACCAAAATTGAACCAGGAAGAAATCGACAACCTGAATAGACCGATATCTAATAACGAGATTGAAGCAGTGATCAAAAATCTCCCAAAAAACAAGAGCCCAGGACCTGACGGATTCCCTGGGGAATTCTACCAAACCTTCCAAGAAGAAATAACACCTATTCTCCTGAAGCTGTTTCAAAAAATTGAAGCAGAAGGAAAACTTCCAGACTCTTTCTATGAAGCCAGCATTACCCTGATCCCCAAACCAGGCAAGGACCATACCAAAAAGGAGAATTTCAGACCAATATCACTGATGAATATGGATGCTAAGATTCTCAACAAGATCCTAGCCAACAGGATCCAACAACACATTAAAAAGATTATCCACCATGATCAGGTGGGATTCATCCCTGGGCTACAAGGATGGTTCAACATTCGTAAATCAATCAATGTGATACAACAAATTAATATGAGAAGAGAGAAGAACCACATGGTCCTCTCAATTGATGCAGAAAAAGCATTTGACAAAATCCAACATCCGTTCCTGATTAAAACGCTTCAAAGTATAGGGATAGAGGGAACATTCCTGAACCTCATCAAATCTATCTATGAAAGACCCACAGCAAATATCATCCTCAATGGGAAAAAACTTGCAGCCTTCCCATTGAGATCAGGAACAAGACAAGGATGCCCAGTTTCACCACTCTTGTTCAACATAGTATTAGAGTCCTAGCAACAGCAATCAGACAACAGAGAGAAATAAAAGGTATCCAAATTGGTAATGAAGAAGTCAAACTCTCTCTCTCCGCAGATGACATGATTCTTTATATGGAAAACCCAAAAGACTCCACCCCCAAACTACTAGAACTCATACAGCAATTCAGCAGCGTGGCAGGATACAAAGTCAATGTGCAGAAATCAGTGGCTTTCTTATACACTAACAATGAAAATACAGAAAGGGAAATTAGAGAATTGATTCCATTTACTATAGCACCAAGAACCATAAGATACCTGGGAATAAACCTAACTAAAGAGGTAAAGGATCTATACTTGAGGAACTATAGAACACTCGTGAAAGAAATTGAAGAAGACACAAAAAGATGGAAGACCATTCCATGCTCTTGGATCGGAAGAATAAACATTGTTAAAATGTCTATACTGCCTAGAGCAATCTATACTTTTAATGTCATTCCGATCAAAATTCCACTGGCATTCTTCAAAGAGCTGGAGCAAATAATCCTATAATTTGTATGGAATCAGAAGAGACCCCGAATCGCTAAGGAAATGTTGAAAAACAAAAATAAAGCTGGCGGCATCACCTTACCTGATTTCAAGCTTTATTACAAAGCTGTGATCACCAAGACAGCATGGTACTGGCATAAAAACAGACACATAGACCAGTGGAACAGAGTAGAGAGCCCTGATATGGACCCTCAACTCTATGGTCAATTAATCTTCGACAAAACAGGAAAAAATATACAGTGGAAAAAAGACAGTCTCTTCAATAAATGGTGCTGGGAAAACTGGACAGCTATATGTAGAAGAATGAAACTTGACCATTCTCTTACACCGTACACAAAGATCAACTCAAAATGGATAAAAGACCTCAACGTGAGACAGGAATCTATCAGAATCTTAGAGGAGAACATAGGCAGTAATCTCTTTGATATCAGCCACAGCAACTTCTTTCAAGATACGTCTCCAAAGGCAAAGGAAACAAAAGCGAAAATAAACTTCTGGGACTTCATCAAAATCAAAAGCTTCTGCACAGCAAAGGAAACAGTCAAAAAAACAAAGAGGCAACCCACGGAATGGGAGGAGATATTTGCAAATGACAGTACAGACAAAAGGTTGATATCCAGGATCTATAATGAACTCCTCAAACTCAACCCACACGAAACAGACAAACACATCAAAAAATGGGCAGAAGATATGAACAGACACTTCTCCAATCAAGAAATACAAATGGCTATCAGACACATGAAAAAATGCTCATCATCATTAGCCCTCAGGGAGATTCAAATTAAAACCACATTGTGATATCACCTTACACCAGTTAGAATGGCCAAAATCAACAAAACAGGAAACAACATGTGTTGGAGAGGATGTGGAGAAAGGGGAACCCTCTTCCACTGTTGGTGGGAATGCAAGTTGGTGCAGCCTCTTTGGAGAACAGTGTGGAGATTCCTCAAGAAATTAAAAATAGAGCTTCCCTACGACCCTGCAATTGCACTCCTGGGTATTTACCCCAAAGATACAGATGTCGTGAAAAGAAGGGCCATCTGTACCCCAATGTTTTTAGCAGCAATGGCCACAGTCGCCAAACTATGGAAAGAACCAAGATGCCCTTCAACGGATGAATGGATAAGGAAGATGTGGTCCATATACACTATGGAGTATTATGCCTCCATCAGAAAGGACGAATATCCAACTTTTGTAGCAACATGGACGGGACTGGAAGAGATTATGCTGAGTGAAATCAGTCAAGCAGAGAGAGTCAATTATCATATGGTTTCACTCATTTGTGGAGCATAACCAATAGCATGGAGGACAAGGGGCGTTAGAGAGGAGTAGGGAATTTGGGTAAATTGGAAGGGGAGGTGAACCATGAGAGACTATGGACTCTGAAAAACAATCTGAGGGGTTTGAAGTGGCGGGGGGGTGGGAGGTTGGGGTACCAGGTGGTGGGTATTATAGAGGGCACAGCTTGCATGGAGCACTGGGTGTGGTGAAAAAATAATGAATACTGTTTTTCTGAAAATAAATAAATTGGGAAAAAAAATGAAAAAAAAATTGTAGCCAAGGTTTTTTTTTTTTCAGATAAGTTATGCAAGAAAAATAGATAAAAGTCATCCAGACATTTAAAAAAGGAATAAAACTATCTTGTTTCATAGATAATACTCTCTTATATACAGTAAATCTTAAGGAATCTACCTGCATGTTTAATAAATGAGTTAAGCAAGGCTGCAGGATACAAGATCAATATACTAACACTAATTTTATTTATATACACCAGCAATAAACCTGAAAATGATATCCACAAAATAATACTATTTATAATAGCATCAAAAAAAGTAAAATACTTAGAAGTAAATCCTATAAAAGGAGTATAAGACTTATACATTGATAAGAAACAGTTGAAAAAAATAAAAAAATACCTAAATAAATGGAAAGACATTCCATGTCCATGTATCAGAAGACTCAATATTATTAAGTTGGTAGCATTCCTGAAGTTAATCTAAAGATTCAGTGCCATCCTTATCAAAATTCCAATGTCTTCTTTTAAATTTGAAAAGTTAAGCATAAAATCCGTCTGGTTGCAACCAAATCAATTTTGGGGTATCTGTATACACAGTAACTTAATAAATACTGCAATTTTACATTAAATGAAAGATATAAATACAAAATAATTTGTGCTGGATGATTTATTTAAATGACCTCAAGAACAGACAAAACAAATTTAAGGCAGTAAAAACCAGAACAGAAATTGCTAATTGACCAGAAGCTAATGTGAGGTGACTTTTTGGACTGATGAAACTATTCTCTAATTTGATCATGTGTCAGATACATATCAGCTAACATTTGTCAAAATTTATCAATGTATGTTTAAGATCTGTGTATTTTACCTTATGTAAATTATACTTGTGTTTTATAAACATATAAAGCCAATCACCTAATGATCAATTTCCTGAATGTCAACTCTTTTTCTTTTTTTTAAAGATTTTATTTATTTATTTTATAGAGAGAGATATAGCAAAAGGGAACACAAGCAGGGAGAGTGGGAGAGGGAGAAGCAGGTTCCCCTCCAAGCAAGGTGTCCTATGTGGGCTTCACCCTAGACCCTGGGATCACAACCTGAGCCTAAGACAGATGCCTAACAAGTGAGCCACCCAGGTGCCCCTTGAATGTCAATTCTTCAGCTGAAGGCTGATCTTCTCAGCTTCCCTGAATCTGACTTTGCCATTTCATATGCAAATGAATGGACTTACATTAGGAAAGTAGCTGTCCCTCTATTTTTTTTCACACCTACATTCTGCACCTGACTCAGAAGCTCTCAACCTTAAAGCAGGTTTCAGACAGTTTGTGGCAGTGTCACACTATGCTATAGAAAGAGGAGTAAAGGCAGAGCAACACATGAGGACAGGAGATAAGAGATGACAGTAAACGCCCCTTAAGCAAAAACTTGAGCTGTTATGTATAAAACATCTATACAGAAAAAGAAAATGTAAAGGCAGTGCAGCAGCAGAGGATGGGATCAGACAACATAAGAGGAAAACTAATTCTTCAAAAAGTTATTAGAAAAAAGTTTTAGAAAATGCTTCATCATTTGAACTCAAAAGATGACCCCCTATAACTTCAGTGTTTCCAAATGTAAGCATAGGAAAAATACTTTTTAAAAAATATTGTTTTAAGTTTTTACTATATACAAATTTTCGTAACTCTTGGTGATTTTTAAAAATTCCCTTTCTAGATTCTCCCATCACTCCTTTTTTATTAAGTAAATTTGCCACCATGATGCTTTTAAAATGTCTCAAGCCTTTATAGCATAACATAATATGTACGGTTTATACCCTGTAACACTATGTATCTATTTATGTCTTACTACTTTTTCTTGTGATGAAAGTGACTGTATTTCTGTTGACATGAACTTTTTTATTACATCTAATGGGCAAATATATATCATACTTCATTTAGTCTTGTATGAAATGTAGCAAGGCTTTTTTCAGATTTTTGCTTTCTTTCACTTTTTAAAATGTGTTTTCAGTATGCTCTGCCCTGAAGAGATCTTATCTTTCAGAAATCCACACAGACAACTAAAAGATGTACTACAAACCCATATCAATAATATAACTGCAATTTGGATGTTTGGGATTTTCTTGGATGGCTAAATGACACAGAAAATTCAATTCACCACTTAGAGTCTAGTTTTTAAGACAGCAACCATATTTCACACTATAAAAGCAGTACTTTTTATAGCAAAGCCATAATCAGTCATCATTTTCTTTACTTTTTGAAAAATATTTTATTTATTTTTAAAGAGAGAGAGCATAAGCAGGAGGAGGGGCAGAGGGAAAGGGAGAGAATCTCAAGCAGACTCTTAGAGCCTGATGGGGGCCTGATCTTATCACCTGAGGTCACCGCTGGAGCTGAAACCAAGATTCGTTCAACCTACCAAGCCACCCAGGCACCCCTTTCTTCACATCTTTTATGACAGGCTTTAAAACTGCTAAACTCTAATCAAGTAATCTCAGCATTACTTGATTTAGTTACTGTTAATTACAAGTAAGTCCTTTAACAATTTAAATGTTTCCTGATTTAAATAAATAAATAAATATATATATATATATATATATATATATGTTATTTAACTAATAACATTGGGGGGCATCTGGGTGGCTCAGTTGGTTAAGTGTTCAACTCTTGATTTCAGCTCAGGTCTTGAATTTAAGTCCCACATTGGGGTCCACATTGGATGTGGAGCCTACTTAAATAAAAACATTAAAATTTCCATACTTCTAGTTTTGTTGGTGTGTTGTACAATTTCAAAGACCATGAAATTAAAAAGGAATAAGGGGGGGGGGATAATTGCAGTAACTATAACAAACCACAAACATGTATTCCATATAATTCATAAGAGGAGAATAAAAAATTATCAATAAACATATGGAAGAATTGTTCCCCTTGAAAACAGATCTACTTTACACTAGCTGGGGGAAATTTAAATTGGAATAAACTCTATTACATTGGAATAAACTCTTCATTGGATGCATGCAAGAAAAGCTTTGAAATTATTTATATTCTGTGAAATACCAATTCCACCTCTAGTGATGTACCCAAGGAATAACTGGACAACAAGCACAGAAGATGATCACAGCAGATCTTTAGTAATCTGAATGTCCATTACGTGGGCATTATGAATACTATTTCTGTGCCCCATTGTGGAACAAAATTCTCTATGCATCTCTCAGGTTTCTGTATGTGTTGTGAGCAAAGTTACTGACACACTATTTTCTGGACTATATTTTGAAGAATATCTGAATAGCAAATAGCCATGGAAGACAGATATACTATCTCCAAAGCAAAGGGCAGATTTGTTTGCTGTCAAGTATAATATAGATAAATATCTCCCTTCAGAGCAAAGACTGGGCAGGTTTGCTTGCAGCCATCTTATAAGAGATTGGGTTTCCTTAACCCTGGGGTTCCTCAGCTGTGATACAAATGCATGGTATACATAGCATCCTCCTGGGCTCACCTCTACATCACTCCTTTAGGACTTGGTGCTCACATGCAAATTGAAATTCATGCCATCTGCTACGCTGGGAGTAATAAAATCCTCTGTCTCTGACCAGGAGTCTCATGTCTTCTGCCAGTACCCGTGAAACTTTGAAAGGCCAACTTGTTAGCTTGCAAGTAGGATAAAATCTCAGACCCTTCACAGTTCTTGACAAACTTCCAAATTTAACACATATGACCTCATCTGCCTTTAGATAATTTCTCTATTGGTAATATTTCTTAACATTGCCGGGTAGGCAATATAAATGTATTGATTCACAAGTTCCCTAATTTTAGTAGAGTAGATACTCTGAAACATAAGCTTCAACTATTATCGTTTCTTTTCTGAAATATGGCTAGCCGGACTGGCAAAAATAAAAACTTGATGGAATTTTTTTCTGATATTATTTTTCTACCAAGAAACTTGGAACTTTAGAGGAATTATCTGTTCACTTTCATAGTTCTGTTAACTTTTAAATCACCAACAGTCAGATGAAAGAAATGGCAAAAGAATGGTAGTTTGGCCATTTTTATCTATGTCAGCTGTAAAGGGGCTGTCGCCTGGCTCACACCTCTGCAAACTCTTATAATTCAGTTCATTGCCCTGAAAAATTGTTCATGGTTTTAAAGTATACATTGCTCCCGTCAAGGAATACATCCACTGCTAAGATAAAAAAGATAAGTTTGATGACATTTTAGCTTTTATTTCCCATATTCATGGACAGATTTAGCTGAACCTGGGGATATGAACATTAGGATTAGGCATGAATCTTGTGGGTTGCCTATGATATGTTTTTATGAATCCTTGAACTGATTTACCTTAAGCCATAAATGTTTCACCTATATTTCTGCTATAGCATCCTAATTTATCCTCCTGATTTCACCATTGCCTTCCAATAATCTAGTCTACAGACAACCACCAGAGTAATTCTAAGTATAAGTTGTGCCATGAGACATTCTATAACCAAATAATTATTTGGGGCACATATTCTGTAATACTTAAGTGGCCCTTAATCAATAATCCTATACAGTATGTCAAATCCGTTTAGTTACTTTGGCATATACTTGGAGTATATATGAGAAAAGAATTTTGCTCAAGGTTAAAATTTCTATGAGTATTTCACTGAGCTTTTATTTATGGCTGAGGTGACCATTTTTTTACACCTGCTTCCAAAACATTCCAAGGTGAAATCATAGTGCCTCTCTCTGCTCTCTGGTCAAAATGTGGGAACTTCAACTGCACATTAATCTAGATGCTGCGTCAAACCCAAATTATATTTTAGCTAAAATGCTGCTATTTCCCCAGATAGCTTCTGTCCATCTCCATGCAGAGATAGAAGATTTCTATTAAGACATGTGTCTTTATCAAGCTCCTCAACTTGAAATCTCCTTTTAGCCCCTTCAAAACACAAGTTTTGTTCTTAACAACTCAGAAAAGCTGTTTTTCAAGTACTTGTCAAAGAGTATAACCACAAAAATCACTGCTGATCAATAACTATCAAAAACTAGGTTGAATGAAACTATTTATAGATGATTGAAGAACAGGTAGTCCATACACTCATCTATTTTAAAGTATCTCTGTGGACTGAGTTTGGCCATCACTGAACTCTGAAACTTTTGAGTTGCTCAGAACCTTATTGAGAGAGAAGTGCAATTTGGCCTTTAAGCTACTATTCTACTTAGATATAATTTTTAAAATAACAAACCATGATTCAGTAATAATGGTAACTTATTATTATGTGTTCACTATGTGCCAGGCACTATTCTAAGAATCATGGGCCTAAGATTTAATTTAATCCTCAAAAATAACACCTGAGTTAGACACTATTGTTTTCCCTATTTTATGATAAGAAAGCTGGGTCACAAAGAGATTGAGTAATTTACCTAAGGTCACTCAAGCCTATTCCCTTAATGACGGCAGGAACTACTACTCCTACAGTTACTTTCAGGATATAGTTAGGAATTTTTTGTTATCATATTTACATGATGCCCTCTCCATGAGGACCCATAGGAGGAATAGCTTCTTCACTTTAGTAAAAAGAATTTTTTTTTTTTTGGAGTCAGAAACTACTCTTTATTTTCTAGCTATCGTAAATTATATAAATGATAATTTATTCATTTTTGTATTGCTACCCCAAAATTTGGACCCATAGCCACTCATATTTGAAAAACTAACAATTTTATAAATATACACTTTGAATATCAGAGTCACCAAATTCTCCTTTTGTTTGTGTTAAATATAAATATAAGTATATATGTAAACTTAGATGACTTCTCAAAGACATTTGGCTAGTTGGTGGTAGTTAGGGGATCTATGTTTTTGGTCTCCAAATGTTCTTTCTGCTGTGCTACCAATATAGTTTCCTGATGGAGAAGAGGAAGACAAATGGAAAAGAAAGAAGATTACAACTCAAGATGCCTCCTAAGAGCTGAGTCAACCTAGAGACCACAACCATTTGGGGTTATTTTATGGTCAATTTTGAAAAATTAGGATCAATAATTTCTTTTTTTTTTCCAATTTCTTTATTTTCAGAAAAACAGTATTCATTATTTTTTCACCACACCCAGTGCTCCATGCAAGCTGTGCCCTCTATAATACCCACCACCTGGTACCCCAACCTCCCACCCCCCCGCCACTTCAAACCCCTCAGACTTATGGACATTGGGGAGGGTATGTGCTTTTGGGTAAATTGGAAGGGGAGATGAACCATGAGGATCAATAATTTCAACTCCAGAGACTGTGTATGTGTGTGTATACATTTGTACATAAGAAGGAAGGGAGAGAGGAAGAAGGGGAAGGAAGAAGGAATCAGTTTCTCTCTTATATTTTTAAAAAATTATTCTCTTATATTTCATGGTTAAGATGAATTGAGATTTCGTAAAAACACTGAATCGTTTAATATCATGTCTTCCCACTCCCTCTACTAAAAGGATTTCCCCATGCTACGCCTAAATGACTGGTTCATTCTCTGGATATCTACACTTCTTGCCATTGGAACTGGATCGGTAGTGAACACCTGACAAGGTAGCCAGTCCATCAGTCTGCATGTGACTCAAGGCTAGGGGAAATGACAAATGTTGTTTATCAGATTTGTCTCTCTCAGCCAATGGCACGGGGGATATGGTGAGAATATGTTGATTATCAGTGATCTAAAAGTGAAACATATCATGTGTTAGGATAAGCTGCAAGTCGATGAAAAGTGAAGAGTGGTGTTAGCAGGAGGCCATGGGACTTTATTGTTTATAGAGTGATCATGGAGCCCAAGTGTAATTGTTCATTCTAACCAAATATTAAAGTTATTTGTCAACTTTGTATAGTTTCTCCCTCCCCTCACCTCATATAGGCCACATACAGAAAGCTGAAGAAAAGAAGAAATAAAAAGAGGCTCAGAAGAGAGAGGCAGCAAGTCCTGAGAAAGAGAGGCAGAGATAGAAGTCAGAAAACAGAGAAACCAATCCAGACCATGCCAAGGTCTCACATTTTGATTGTCTTTATGTGATTGTCTTTTAAGTTTTCTGAAATAACTAGCATAACAAAGAAATAGAAAATTTTAATATCTTTCTGGGAAATTCTGACTTAGCACATTTAGGAATGTGTACTAAACCACTAATTGATGTTTACAACTCATTGTGAGTTTGTTTATTAGATAATTATTTTTCCAGGAACTAGAAATTTCTTAACTGAAATTAATGGTGATTTGACCAAGAGCAAAATTCATCACAGAGAAGAATAAGATTCTGAGGTCAGATTCCAGAGCAGACCACCATACAGGCAGAAAAATGTACAGGAGTACTCTACCTCTATGTAGGAGCCCTCAAGAGTTTAAAAGGAAAGATAAGAGAATTCAAGATATAAAGATCATATAAGAACTGAAACAATGAGCTTGAATGCTGTCAGCTTCCTTCTCCATCCTATGTCTGTGTCTTCCTTTAGATCCTCCTTTCTCATAATGTCCCCACAGATAAGTTTCATCTCCTTTTTAGCTCATGGAGTGAAACAACCAGCCAATAATCCATGGCTCTCTCACATTATAATCTTGGGACCAAGGACAAATGGACTCTAATTTTCATCTGCATTCTCAGGTAGTAGATTTAATCACCTACATACATCAAGGATTCATATCTGGCCCAACCAACTATAAGAACAGAGGATAAAATTTTGTATCAGTCATATGGCAACTGTCACTGCAACCATGAAAATGCATGAGGAGAGGGTTTCTAGAGAAGAGAATTTTAGCCAATAACACAGTAACTAGGTACTATAGGATATAATACAACTGGCAAATAAATTATTGTTAGCATATACTCACCCTGTTCCCTTTCTATTCGAAGCAATTTAGGCAGTCCCTTTTCTCACACTATACTCACCATGAGATTCTGTTGGGTTCATGTAAATGCTGGTTAACATAGGGATTCTGCTAATAATAATGAAGGGAATTTATTATTCTTATTTTATGCTGATGGCAAAGTCCATAACAAACTTGCAGAAATAATTTGGCAATTTTTCTGAAGAACAATTCTTATCAGGTATATGTTTTTTCTTTAAATCTTTATAAAGAAAAAATTAGAAAAACAAAGTGAGAAAATAAGAAAAAGAAATAAAAATAACAACAACAAAAAAGAATGGAAAAAAGCTAATCAACAGTAAACATATCAGTATTAATGGTCCTTTTTACCACTCACTTTCTATTGTTTCATAAGGATCCTCAATAATTTCTTATCTATGTTTCTCTCACGTACTTGTGCACATTCAGAAGTCTTGGTCTTAGCCAATGCCTCAATGTCTCACCTTGTGCCTCAGACTTCTGCAATGTATTTTTATAAAGCAGTTCCCCTCTAAAAGGCATTTTATTACCTGTTCTTAATATCATGTATGAATATGAATGAATGATAAAACCTAATTGTCAAACACTACAGAAATAGGCAATCACAGCCACTAATAAGATTATTTTAAAACTAACAGGAACGTGGAGTAATTCTCATAAACAAAGGTTGGGTGAAAACACTGTGAATTCAAAATTGTATCTATGAAGGGATTGCAATTATTTAAAAGTAACTGAGTGCATGTGTACAAATAAATAAAGGAGCAAGGAAAAAAAACTTATTTAAAATCATTTAAGAACTGGGTTTTGAGTGACTCTATTTCAGATTGTTACTCATTATAATTTTCTTTGCATAATACATACACATAAAGGAAACTATGGTAGAAGAGGAATTACAAAGTGGGGAGAGTGAGTCATCTACCTAGAGCCTGGAACCACTGTGGACACCTTGGTTTGGGAGATCCTCAAATGCAGCCCCTGGTCTCCTACCCTGACCCCTCCCACCATGTGTTTGCTGCAGGAATCATTTTAATATTTTTCAGATAATCTTCTAAGGGAACTGAAACTTCTCCACTTTTTGCCCACGGTTGGGGTTGTTCATTCCTCCTTTTGCTTCTAGCCCTCTAGAGGAATAATTTCTCTAGTCATGACGTTAGGTTTCTAAATACAGAGACTCAGACATTCCTTATCTAGAAAAAATTTGAAGCCGTATCTGTTAAACTGAAAAGCTCAAACAGTTGCTCCAAATTCGAGTGGAGAGCAGTGAGAAGCCACTTTTCTCCTAAATCCCTCTCCCATAGTGGTTCCCACACTTCCTCAACACTCTTCTAGGGTTTTGCTCTGTCACTCTTCTTCTATTTGTTTATTCTTCTAAACCCTTCAACTATTTGTCTCCTTTTGAACTCATTTTCCTGACTTACACAAAGCACCATTTAGAAAAATGTTTAACAATTTTTGGCAATTTATTCTCCACAATTTGACATTTAGGGTGATGATTGTCAAATGCTTTGAAATCTTAAGATGTGCAACATTAAGATTCCTATTTGGTAGCCCATCCAATACAGTCCTTATTCCATGTATTTATAGAAAACCATTTTACCTGCTAAACTCCAGTTGAATACATCCCCTTAGATACACAAGCATCTCCCTTTACAAAAGCTATACAAAATGAATCGTGTGTACACTTGCACTTGCATCATTAAAACATCAAAACCAAAATTTTACACTGTTTCTCTAAGATTATATCTGACTCAATAATCTGTTTCTATAAATTTTTATTTTATTTTATTATTTTATCTTACTTTATTTTTGCTGTTTCTCTTTTGACAAACAGATAATGGAAAAAGAGGATAGAGGAGAAAGGACACAAGCCTGCACTTACTGAGCAGAGAAGCAGAACCAAAATAACTTCAGCTATTGTGTTCTTTGTAGTCATAAGCCCTTCCCACCTCCACCAAAGGTGATTTATTTTCGACTGGGAACAATTTGTCTCTGTTTGCTTTAGGAAATTCTCTTGCGTTTACTAAGCAGGGTTGGAGGGGGTAGGATGGGCACTATCTCTTCTGAATGTTTTTGAACAGAATTACAGAGTTTAGGTTCAATAAACCTCGGGATATACTAGCACTATTCTACATTTAGCATATTAAACAAAGAGAAAGAAAATACATTACTTTTTATAGCTGCACATGCTTCTACTTCCGTTTGCCAGTGGTTTTTCTAGTAGCACTCTCGAGTTATTTTCAAAGTTAAAGTTTAAATTTAAAAAATACCAATGTATTGACACCTATTCTGAGGACGGGTAAGCCTTTAGTATTTCATAACATGCCAATGAATTTACTTGGAATACAGTTTTTAGTGCAGGTTGGTCTGTTTTGTGATGCTAGGCTATAAAAGTGTCCACGATACCGATACAGCTGACATTCCGTTTTTGGAGAATGGATGTCATCAATAGTTGAGATAGTTCTCTGCAGTCAGCTCCTTTTGTAGACATTAATATTGTAACCCTTAATGTATCACTTGAGGCCTGGGCAAAACCCATCTCTGCAGCAATCTCTGTGTCAAGAGATACTAAGTTACCCCGATAGGCTAAAACAAAGCTGGAGGATATGGAAATTTGACCATCCACTTTCCTTGCCCAAACTGCATGGCTGGCATACAATGCTCTAGGAAATGAGCTGGGAAAACAAACATAATATGTAATAAATGCTCAATAAAGAAATGGATAATCCAACATGTATTACTAATGAATACTTGTATTCATCTGGGCAGTATTTAAACAATTTACTCTTGGAGATACTTTGTTTTTTTTAAATTCTGAAAAGATTATGTTTTCTTTTCTCAATGAGATAAAATATACATAAAATTTACCATTTTAAGTGTGCAATTCAGATGGAGTGGGTATATTCACAAACTTGTACAACCATCACCACTATCCATTTCCAGAACTTTTTACTCATTTACTCAACAGCTATAAAATGTATCAGAATTCCATTATTTTTTTAAGACTGAACCATATTCCTTTGTATATATACACCATGTTTTGTTCCATTTGTTTGATGATGGACATCTGGGTTGTTTCCGCCTTTTGGCTGATTGTAAATAATATTGCTACAAACACTGGTGTACACATATCTGTTTGAGTCCTTGTTTTCAATTCTTTCGAGTATATACATAGAAGTGCAATTTCTAGATCATATAGTAATTCTATAATTAACTTTTTGAGGAATTGCCATTTTGTTTTCCATAGGGGCTTACACCATTCTACATTCCTATTAGCAGTGCACAAAAATCTCAACTTCAAGATGTTTTACTTTTTAGCCCCCCTTCTCTCTCTCTCTCTCTCTCTCTCTCTCACACACACACACACACACACACACAGAGAGAAACATACAAACTTTCTTTGGCAAGAATTTATTGAACATGTGTTATCTGCAACATGTCGGGGTTAATGAAGAATAAATAAAGCAATTGTCAAACATTCTTTGAACAAAAATATTTGAACAAATATTAAGACCTAATAATAATGGGTAGTCCGAAATTAAAATTTCATGTTAATTGACTTGTGTAAAAGAATTTATTGCTATCTGTATAAATTACTTTCATTTATGGAGGTTGTTTGTTTGTTTTACTCCTGTACATAACACTTTTAGATCCTTAGAATATAAAAAAAATGAGAGTAATATAAGTATGCTTAAGTGAACAGAATGCAAACATTGTAACCTATTTTAGTCTGCTCAATATGTCACAATAATAGGAGAGACAAAAACAATATAATTATAGCTACAATTATTTTAAATGCTTACTCTGTGGTAAAAAATGGGATAAGTGCTTTACATATATAATCTATGAATTAGAGACTATTAGGCCCGTTTTAAGAATAAAGAACTGGAGACTCTGGGGAATTTGTTCAAGGTCACAAAGTACGTAGCAAAGCAAAGATTCAGACTCAGCCTGGTCTTACCAGTTCAGTATCAAAACACCACATTTATTTACTTTGACAGTGTTTGATAATACTTAAATATTATGCTTAGTGTGAGAGGAACTATTAAGAAATAATTTCCAAGTTCTATCGTAACTCGTGGAAGTAATTGACAGTGTCCCAAGTGCTCTCACATAGAGCTCAGAACAGCTGGAATAAAGTTATATTACTATTATTTATCAATTTAAGATGCCATTATCATTTTCTTCAGGGAAATTACATTCTTCCCAAAATACTGTTTATTTATAATTGTTTAACACATAAAAATGTAATTCTTTCCACTTTTGAATATAAAGTCCAGCATAATTAGAACTAGAACACTTAATCAATTTTAGGAATTTCAGAAATGAGTTTCACAAAAATTTATCTAAAAGACTTGTCTGCACCTAATAAAATCTTCCATTGGCTTCTCATTTTCCTTAGAGTAAAATCTCAAATCTCAAATCCATTACCATGTATGTATGGACCATGTCATGGAATCCATGACATCTCTTGGGCATTATGGCCACCACTGCTGCCTCACTCAGCCTTCCCCAGGTTTACTGGACTCCACTGCTGTTGCTCTAATACACCAAGCAAACCCATACCAGGACACTTGCACTTGCTATCTTCTGCTTAGAATTCTCTCTGGTATCCACATGACTCATTCTTTAGTTGCCTTTTCATATTGATCAAAGGTCACCTTCCTGATAATCTACAAAATAGCATCACTTGTCACCTCAGCTCCTCCAGTCACCCTGTCTTTATCTTCATTTATTCATCTTTACAATTGCTTATTCATCTTTAAAATTATTGTTGTTCACAGCCATGCCAGGCTGTCAAAATCACCATAGACAAGACATATAATACCCATCCAGTGCAGTTCTCGGATTCTTTTATCTCCTCATGCTCCCCTCTCCCCCAGCAATTTATACTGTTTGACAATTATCCTTTTATTTTTTGCAAGGCAATAGGCTTGCTGTCACCTGGTTGGTGTTTGCCCGCAGCACTGGTTTGAGTATTCTAACTCAGAGGTGGAATGCACTGATAGAAATTTGCAGTTTGACCTTGTAGGATATCAGTGCCAAATGTTCTTCGGTATTGGAGGGATAAAAACCTCACATTCTCATGGAAGAGAACACCCAATTTTCAGTGTCAAATGGATCTTCCTGACCATAACCATTTGTCCTCTACAACCATGGATGGCACTGAGGGGCCAGAAAACTTCTGAGGGTTACCATGTATTAGAGTACACTCGGCTTCAGTTATCAACCAGAGCTGTCACCTTCTGTTTATTTCTGGAGAGCTAGTGAATAGTGAGTTCAACATGGGGTCTCGATTACCCCTAATGGCCCTGACTTGGAGGTGATCTCACCCTGCATCTTACACTTAGGGCACAGAAGGCAACTACCCCAAATAGGACTGCATCCCTAAGGCCTCTGCTGGAGCAGGTGGGGCACTAGTGACAGTAGGCGCAGATCTGAACTACTGCTTTCCGCAGGCCAAGCAGCACATCATTGGGTTGTGGGTCTATCATTTCAGGTGGGATCTTGGCAGCAATGAGGTCAAACCACATTTCCTTCAGGATTACTTTTACCAGTGCTCGTTTCGGCAGCACATATACTAAAAACAGGATTACTTTTACCAGACCCCTCAGAGCCAATTAGGATAGACTTTTAGCTTCTTGAGTTCCCTCTCTGTCTTGGGTCTTTCTCACAGACTGTACCCATTCTTGGGATTTGTCAGTTTCTCCAGTTAAGCAATGGATTGCCCAATATCATAAATGTCTTGTCCTACCACTGGGATATCAGTGTCTCACACCAGGTGCTGAGGGCAGAATGAAATATCTTGACTTTAACTCATGCAATGAATGTGGCCTGATCAGGGTCTTCAAGGACAAGGGAGTAAATGGCTCTCTCATTCCCAACTCCCTAAGAATTTATTGTACCTTCTCTATAGATTTTCAGGGTCCCACATGCAAAGGGAGATCCCCCTCACTGAACCAAACCTCCCTGCAAAACAGAATCATCCACACCATAAGGGAGTGAGTAAATTGAACTCCCTGAGCACCATGCAGGCACAGACAGAGGGCAGGGTATGTGGTGATAATGCTCATTTCCTCTGCCTCCTGCCCTATCAGAGAAAATCCATTACCCCCTGTATCCCATACCCACACTACCCATGCCTGGCTACTTTCCCTGGCCTTTTGCGGGGACTTGGCAGCCATACTTAAAGCTCAAGTGGGAGTATATTCTTTCAACATGAATTCTTCCTCAATTGGTGACTGCCCCACTGGCTAGGGTTGTCCCTATGCTTTTGCTTAGGGGCCAAAGTGCAGGGGCATTTTGTCTAATTCACAATCAATCACAATAACATCTTCCTCTTCACTCCACTTACTTTTCCAGAGATTTCACTTCTTAGTGTTCCAATCACACTTTGTCAGAAGCACTCAAACTTAATCCACTTTGCAGCTTGCAACCTCCTAACTTTCCAAAATAGCAAGCGAAGGTTTCCAGCTTATTATCCTGTATCCTGCTTTCCCACCTTATCTTCTAGCCCAGAAGCTAGCACAGTAGTAAGCACCCACACAACCTTCTCTAACTCAGCCCTTCTTCCAACTTTCTAACCTGACCTTGAGCCTCCAGTTGGGCATCAGTGGCCAGCAGAGTTGCCCAGAGTGTGGGCCAGCCTACTATAGCCACATTTGTCTCTCTTTTCTGCTGCAGTATACTCTGCACAATCCTTCAAACAAACTCATTAAAATAGCAGGAGTTCTAAGGCATCCCCTGAAAATCCATGCAGCCATCTGCAAGTGTCTAACATACCAACCATCCTTCCCCACATAGAGGTTGATGGTCAACCAAGGATGTCCCCGATGGATACTGCTTTCCCAAGACCCACTTCTCCAGTCTACTGACTACCTCCCCAGTTATTGATTTGCAGCCTTGGAAATTCCCTAGGTGAAATATGAAACTGCCCCTGCTCATGGAAGGCAATGACTGAAAAAAGATGCAGGCTAGATTGGTAGGTGATAGGTTTAATAAGCAAGGGAACTGACACACAAGGCTTGTCTTGAGTGGCTGTAAGATGAGTATATAGCATCCCCTGGAATCTCAAGAGTGTATATAGCAGCCTTGACTGGGTTCAGTTACATATACTGTCCAGATGGTCTCAACAACACCTTACTCTCCACAGGCTCCCTCTCTCTTACTGGTTAACCTTCAGTCATGTCTTCTCATTGACCTCCTGCAGTGACAGTACATATCATGTGATATATTCTTTTTTGAATATTTATCATCTCTGTCCTTCTATTAGAGTAAGGGACTTCATTTTGTTCACTTCTTTACTCTCATTATTTAGGAAATAACTTGCTCTTAATAAATAGTTATTGTTTGAAAGAGGAAAGAGAGAAGGAATTAGGAATGAAGGAAGGATAAAAATTATGTTATTGATGTTCAGAGAAAGCAACATAAAGTGTCCTTAAACTGGGTTAATTAGTGGTGCTAACATAGATTTTACTGAAGAATTAGATATTTTGAATCCAGATTGGGGATTTGGGTTTATAAAGTATTATGTAATATATTCCAATAAAACTGAGTTTTAAAGATGATTTGGATGAGCAGGAAAGGCCATGTTGTGGAAGACAAATTAAGCTGCATGGGAGAAATGAAACAAGAGAAATGAAATGAAATGAAATGAAATTAAACAAGAGAAAGCAATAGGAGAGGAACATCGAGTTGTCAATGATATTGTTAAGAGCCCTGCTACCTCCACCCAATCTCAGATGACTGTTGGCAGTATTAAGGGATTTTTTCAAAGCCTCCTTTAGACTATAACGATGAATTATTAACTGAAAGGCCTCTCCAGAAACAGATGGTAAATGTGGGTTTCTGATTCAAATATTTATAGTGGATCCAATTTACCAGGTACAATTTTAGACACAAGCATATCTTCTGGATTTATAACAGAACCTCCTCTCCCCTCACTTCCATCACAATGATGGTAAACTCTTAATGTATTTCTGTATCATATATATATATATATATATATATATATATACCAATAAAATACAATCTTTTCCAATGTATTGAGGCGTATTTTATGGCTCTGCCTATTTTTTTTTAAATATTTTATTTATTTATCTGACAGACAGAGGTCACAAGTAGGCAGAGAGGCAGGCAGAGAGAGAGAGGAAGAAGCAGGCTCCTCACAGAGCGGAGAACCCGATGCAGGACTCGATCCCAGGACCCTGGGATCATGACCTGAGCTGAAGGCAGAGGCTTAACCCACTGAGCCACCCAGGTGCCCCGACTCTGCCTACTATTTGTTTGGGGGAATGTTCCATGTGCCTTGCAAAGAATATACACTCCACAATTGTTGGATGAAGTGCTCTAAATATCAATTAGGTCGAGGTTAAAATTTTGTATATTTTTACTGATTTAAATGTAATTTTTATATCGAATACTGATAAAGCAATGTTAAAATCCCTAACTATGTCTGTGTGTAAATTTCTCCCATTAGTTCTGCTTGCTTTTTCTTGAAGAATGTGCTCTCAAGCTCTGTTATTAGGTGTATCTATACTTAGGTCTTATGTCTTCTTGATTAATTGGTCCTTTTATCATTTTGTTGAAATGACCCTCTTTATCTCTTATAATATTATTTGTCTTGAAATAGATCTTGCCTGCTATTACTGCAGTTGCATCAGCTTTTTTATGGTTATCATTTTCACAGTTTATCTTTTTCAATCCTTTTACTTTCAACCTATTTGGGTTTTGTACTTTAAGTGAATTTCTTACGGGGTTCCTGGATGGCTCAGTTGGTTGAGTGTCCAATTCTTCATTTTGGCTCAGGCCATAATCTCAGGTTTCTGGGATTGAGCCCTGAGGTGGGAGGGGGGGGTCTGTGCTCAGTGGGGAGTCTGCTTAAGGATTTTCTGTCTCCCTCTCCCTCTACCCTCCACCTGCTCATATGTTCTCTCTCTCTGTCTCCCAAATAAATAAATATATCTTAAGTAAATCTCTTATAAATGGCAGACAGTTCAGAATTGCTTTTTTTTTTATCCAGTAGGACAATTTCTGCTTTTTAAAATGAGTTTCTAGTCTATTTTTGTTCATATAATAATATTGTTGTACTTAGAGCTAACATTTTTCTATTTGTTTACCATGAGTCTGATCTGTTTTAGTTCCTACTTATTTTGTTTTTAAGCTTTCTTTAAAAGTATTCAAACAGGGCACCTGGGTGGCTCAGGTTAAACCACAGCCTTTGGCTCAGGTCATGATCCTGGAATCCTGGGATCGAGCTCCACATTGGGCTCCCAGCTCCATGGGGAGTCTGCTTCTCCCTCTGACCTTCTCCTCTCTCATGTTCTCTCTCTCTCTCTCAAATAAATAAATAAAAATCTTTTTTAAAAAGTACTCAAATATATTTGGTAATTTATTTTTAATTCCTCTAACAGCTTTTAGGTTTAACTTTTGGTATTCTTTTGGTAACTTTGCTGGTTACAAAATTCATTTCTATAACTACTTACATAGAGCTAATATTATACTACTTTATGTAAACTGTAAGAACTTGCCAAGAATATAATTCCATTTACAATTTCCTCCATCCATCGCTTCTCGGCCTTTTGGCTAAGATCAAGTGTACAATTTCCTCCGTGACCTTTTTGCTATTATCATATATTTTATATCTATATGTATATATTATAGCTTCACAATCCAAGGGTATAAATTTCAGTAAACTGTCAGGTATCTTTTCAAGAAATTGCGAAAAAAAATTTTATCTTTAACTTCATTATACCATTTTTAGAGACCTTAACTGAAGCCCATAAATACAGGTTTATATCTGGAATCATTTTCTTTATTATAAATAACTTCCATTAGCATTTTTGATGTTCCAGGTCTTCTGAAATGGACATATTTCACCTTCTATAGCTCTGTAAATGCCTATTTGCTTTTATTTTTATAAAAAATGCTAGGTATAAAATGCTCTATTGACCTTTTTTTTTCCCCCTTTGAGAACTTCAAAGTTATCATTTCATTGTCTTCTGGCTTCATTTTTTCTAATGAGAAGTCAGTCATAATTTCTGTAATTATTCTCCATTAAGAAATGTGTCTCTCTCCTACCCCCAGATGTTTGCAAGGTTTCTTTACCTTTTCTTTACCAATCATTTGACTACGATGTGCCTTGTGTTATGTATATGTGTTGTCTTTATGCTCCTTATGTCTACTCAGCTTTATGTTTCTGTACATTGAGGTTTTCTACCAAATTTGGAAAAATTTAGTTATAGTTAAATATTTCTTACCTTCATTTTACCTCCTTACCTTTTACAAAATCAGTTGCACATTGTATTAGAGAGCATGATGTATTTTATATTAACATTCTTTTTTTTTTCAATTATTTTTCTCTTGTTCTTCAGATTGTATAATTTCTATCGATCAATCTTCAAGTTTGCTGACCAACCTTTTGTTTAAGCCCATTGAAATACTCTACTTTTCAAATATTACACTTTTAAGTAGAATTTTCATTTTTTCTTTTTTATAACATCCATTTTTCTGCTGATATTCTTCATCTGTTCAGCATCATTTCCTTTCTTGAACTATATCTATAATGGCTGACTTAAAGTTCTTGTCTTCCCACATGAAAACACACTCAACGTCACTCATCATCTGACATACACAAATCAAAGCCACAATGAGAAACCCCCTCACACATGTCAGAATGGCTAAAATTTACAACACAGGAAACAACAAGATGTTGGAGAGGATGCAAAGAAAGGGGAACCCACATGCACTGTTAGTGGGAATGCAAACCAGTACAGTCACTCTGGAAAACAGTATGGAGGTGCCTCAAAAAGTTAAAAATAGAGTTACCTAGAAATTTCACAACTATTTACCCAAAGGATATAAAAATATTGATTTGAAGGAGGTACATGCACTCCAATGTTATAGTAGCATTATGAACAATAGCCAAACTATGAAAAGAGCCCAAGTCCATTGACTGATGAGTGGATGAAAAAGACGTGGTAAATACATAAATACATATATAAATATGTAAAAAATATATATATACACACTATATATGTGCAATGGAATATTATAGCCATTAAAAATAATGAAATCTTGCCATTTACAATGATGTGGATAGAATCAGAGTATGTTATGCTAAGTGAAATAAGTCAGTCAGAGAAAGACCATACAATTTCATTCATATGTGGAATTTAAGAAACAAAACGGATGAACATAGGGGAAAATTTTTTAAAAAGAGGGGCACAAGAGCAAATCATAAAACAAACTCTTAATTATAGAGAACAAACTGAGGGTTACTAGAGGGGAGGCAGGTGGGGGATGGGATAAATGGGTGATGGGCATTAAGAAGGCACTTGTTTGAAAAGCACTGGGTGTTAAATGGAAGTGATGAATCATTAAATTCTACTCCTGAAGCCAGTACTGTACTGTATGTTAACTAACTGGAATTTAAGTAAAAACTTGGGAAAAAATGAAAACAATTAGGTGTTAGGGGAAAAAAAAAAAAGAATCTGGCTGGCAATTAGAAATGCTCCTACTCAATCCAGTCCCTTAGTGTCCCACCAGCTTTTGTCCAGCATTATATTTTAATGGTATTTATGATCCTTTATTTTTTAATTAAATAATTATATTCTTTATATTGCCACAAAAATAATTTTGCACACAAACTGTTCATGATATGTAATTCTATATATGCCTGTTTTATCTGGCAGTCTTCTTATTGTTATTATTAAGATATGTAAATTATTGTAAATTATTTACATGTAAATTATTGACTCTCTAATGATTTAAAAAAAAAAGGTCATCTGTTACTTGTATCATTGTTCACTTTTATGTCATGCATTGTATTCTTTTCCTTTGGCTGTCTTTAATATTTTCTCTCCATCTTTGGTTTTTAAGAATTTGATTATGATATCCTTATATATGGTTCTTTTTTGTTTTTATCCTAGTTAGGATAACTGGATATTCCTGTTTTTTAATCAAATTTGGAAAATTTTAAGTAATTTCTTTAATGTCCTATTCTTTCTTTTCTTTTCTTTTGAGACTTCAATTACATGTATGCTAGATTTCCTGCTACACTCCCTGATGACAGGTCACTGAAGCATTGGTTACTTTTTTTTTTTTTTTTAATCTCTCTTCTCTCTGTTCTTCATTTTGGGAAATTTCTACAAATTCATCTACAATCTTTAGCAGTCTCCAAAGTAACATTAAGGTCAATCAGTACATTTCAAAATTTCAGATATTTTATTAATCTATGCTAAATTCTTCATTTGGTTCTTTTCCTAGTTTCTAATTTTTCTGTTGATACTCTTACCTCTTATTATTATCATCCTTATCTCAAGGGCCTTAAACCTAGTTTTCATAGCTTCTTTAAAATATTTCTCTACTAGTTACAATATTTTGGTCATGTTGGGTTCTGTTTCAATGACTTGTTTGTTTTCTTAAGTATGAGTCTTATCTACCTACTTCTTTCTATATGTATTCATTTTTAATTTTATGTTGAACATTTTGGATGAAACATTTTAAGGAAATGGGGTCATGACATCATCCCTGCAAACTTGATTTTTTTTCCCCTATCAAGCAATTAAATGGTGGATACTTTTGTTCTTGTAAAAATTTAAAAAAAATTTAAAAAGTAAGACTCTCCACACTGTTTTCCAAAGTGGCTTCACCAAACCTGCATTCCCACCAACAGTGTGGATTCTTTAAGAAATTAAAAATAGAGGTTCCCTATGACGCTGCAATTGCACTACTGGGTATTTACCCCAAAGATACAGATGTAGTGAAAAGAAGGGCCATCTGTACCCCAATGTTCATAGCAGCAATGGTCACAGTCACCAAACTGTGGAAAGAACCAAGATGCCCTTCAACGGAGGAATGGATAAGGAAGATGTGGTCCATATACACTATGGAGTATTATGCCTCCATCAGAAAGGATGAATATCCAACTTTTGTATCAACATGGATGGGACTGGAAGAGATTATACTGAATGATATAAGTCAAGCACAGAGAGTCAATTATTATATGGTTTCACTTATTTGTGGATCATAAGAAATAACAAAGAGGACATGGGGAGATGGAGAGGAGAAGGGAGTTGAGGGAAATTGGAGGGGGAGGTGAACCATGAGAGACTGTGGACTCTGAAAAACAATCTGACGGTTTTGAAGGGGTGAGGGGTGGGAAGTTGGGTGAGCCTGGTGGTGGTTATTAAGGAGGGCACATATTGCATGGAGCACTGGGGGTGGTGCATAAACAATGAATTCTGGTACACTTGAGAAGAAATGAAAAAAAATAATAATAAAGTACAAGTTTGCAATGATTGCAGTGACATATATGTTGCTGTTGAGTTATGTAATAGATGGTTTTTCCTTAGTCCTATTTATGTAGAATCATGATAATACACATTTAGGCAGGATGTATATCTCTCAGTAACTCCTCAATAAAATAATACTTTTGATAAATAAATAAGTAAAATAAAAAGTAAAAAATAAATGAAGTCCTTGTCTTCCAATTCTACCTACTGAATCATCTTAAGGGTTGTCTATTTGTCTTTTGACTATGGGCCATATTTTTGGTTCATGTGTGCAGTCAGTTTCAATGTATACTGTGCACTATGGATCATAGTAAAACTCTAAATTCTGGAATCTTCCTCAAAAGAGTGCTGATACTTGATGAGCAGATACCTACATTGGTTAGTGCCTATCCTGAACCTGTGGAGGTTTGCTTTTATACTTTATTAGGAAAGGTTTATTTCAGACTAACTTTAGCTTTCACCTTAGAAAGATTGCTTAACTCTGAAGAAGTAAGAATTATTCCTTAGTCACAGCCCTTCTGGGGTTTCAATGAAAAACCTTCCTCATGTTAGAAGATTTAAATGTCAATTCCTGTCACTGCATGTTGTAGGCAGTAATTCAAATCTTTGCTTCCCATTTTCAGTCTACAAGCTGTTGTTTTGCCTACATTCCTTAGAATCAGCCCTGTGCATATATAGTTCAGGTTTATCCCAAGATATGAGAGAAGTTTATACACAGATTTACAGCTTTTCTCTTCTGTGACTCCTTCCTTATTGGTACTTCCTTCCTCAGTTTCCAGCTGATTTAGCAATCCTAAACTGTAGCCATAACTACTTAAGCTTTTAGCACTGTGGATTTCTGCTGAGTCCTTTTTCTCTTTTATTTCTTTTCAGTGTTCCAGAATTCGTTGTTTATGCACCACACCCAGTGCTCCATGCAATACATGCCCTCTGTAATACCCACCACCAGGCTCCCCCAACCTTCCACCCCACCTCCCTTCTAAAACCATCAGTTTGTTTCTCAGAGTCCATAGTCTCTCATGGTTTGTCTCCCCCTCCGATTTCCCTGAACTCATTCTGCTCTCCATCTCCCCATGTTCTCCATATTGTTCCTTATGCTCCATAAATAAGCAAAACCATATGATAATTGACTCTCTCTGTTGACTTATTTCACTTAGCATGATCTCTTTCAGTCCTGTCTATGTTGATACAAAAGATGGGTATTCATCCTTTCTGATGGAGGCATAATATTCCATTTTATATACGGACTGCTGAGTCTCATACAGGGGGCTTCCCCTGTTTCAAGGGTTAGATATTTCCTGCCTTATTTGCTTTGGGTTGATTTCCAGAGTCTTAAAATAGTTTTACTTTATAGCTCATCTAGACTTATAATTGCTATCTATGTGAGAGTTAGTCATATATTAGGTACTCTACCATTACCAAAACTAGAACTACCTAGCGATTTATTTAAAAGGCTAAAATCATGGTGAGAAATGATCTCATGGCATCAGGGATTTAAATGGGTTTGCTACAATGATGATATCATTAGAACATCCTAAAGGCTGAATGCACATTTTTAAAATACAGGATTTAATAAAGGTTGCTGAGAAATAGCAGATAGTTAATAAGTATTGCTCACAATGAAAGGTGACTATTTTTGAACTTATGAGGAAATAGCCTTAGGAAAGAGAATAATATGGTGAAAAAATCAGAATAGTCCATAATGATAATCTAGTCTAATCACTTACTTACAGATAATCAAGAACAAGTTATAACTTATTGAAGTATACTAGACAGTTAATATCCCAAGAGTAGATCCAGGTATGGAACCACAAATTCCATGATGTCATCTTCTCTCAAGCCTTACATTACTTACGAACATCACAAACCTATTTCACATAGACAATATTTTCAGTGTGGCCATACCAATGATATCGTATTTCTCTCTAATTTTCTAAAGACAGATAAAAATGAGCTTCAAAGGGTGCCTGGGTGGCTCAGCTGGTTAAGCGACGGCCTTTGGCTTGGGTTAATGATCCTGGAATTCCTGGATCAAGTCCTACATCAGGCTCCCAGCTCCATGGGGAGTCTGCTTCTCCCTCTGACCTTCTCCCCTCTCATGCTCTCTCTCATTCAAATATATAAATAAAATCTTTAAATATATATATATATATATATATATATATATATATATATATAAATGAGCTGCAAAAACTCTTGGTGATGTCCATAAATAAGGGATATTAGGTAGGAAGGCTGAATCACTATACTTCTGTATATCACTTCTGTATCATTCCATACAGACACTATTAGATCTTAAAACAAGGTTAACTTCTACTCAATAGGAGAAATTATTATGTCAAGAGCATAGAATTACAAGTTTTCCCAAGATATGGCAAGAATTAGTTGCACATGCCAAGACATGGCTTCCAAAGGGATTTTGACAGAAAGGAGTGTGGTAGGTACTTTAGGCAAACAGTAGGTATCAGAGCTCTATTAGGTTTGTCAACAGAGTAAGGGAGGAAAAAACCTAAAGGTTCAAGGATGCCTTAGTAGGTAACTGGATTTTATCCAGATGCAATTCAGGATAATTACTAGATCCAAAAAATGGTTAATGGGGGAGGGGGTGCCTAACTTCCAATATTATATAAAAATGTAATTTTAATATATTAAAATGTCATTAATTATATTATTGTATATTATATTATAATTGTTCTAATATATTACTATGTTATATTAACATGTAATGTTATTAATAACTTCCAATTTTTTTCAGGTTACCATCTCTGGGTTCATTTCTATCTCTACTCCATTTTAACTCAGGCTGACAAAGTCTAAAACATTCATGTGAAAAGATATATATATATATATATATACACACCAATGTTCACTGCAGCATTATTTACAATAGCTGAGATATGGAAAAAATGTATGTGTCCATCAATGGATGAATGACAAAGAAAATATGATATATATATATATATATATATATATACACACACACACACACACATACACACAAGGGAATATTATTACAGCCATAAAAAATTAAAATTTTGACATTTTGTGACAGCATGGATGGACCTCAAGTGCATTATGCTAAATAAATCAGACAGAGAAAGACAAATACATGATCTCTCTTTTATGTGAAATCTAACAACAACAATAAAAATAACCTTATAAAGATACAGAAAATAGATTGGTGGTTGCTAGAGATAGGAGTGGAGGATGGGAGAAATTGGTGAACTATTTTTATTTTTTTTGGTCCAAATAAAGGGAATTTTTTTGAAGTCTCCTTGGTAATCCATGATTCCCTGTGCATCCCCTATCACAGCTCAGCATACCTACCTACCCTACAGTATTAGCTGTTTGCCTTCCCCTCTCCCCCCAGATCACCACTACAAGTACAGATAATATGATTATGAGGGCGTTGAACACATGGACCATATATATATATATATATATATATATATATATATATATAAAAGATTTTATTTATTTGACAGAGAGAGATCACAAGTAGGCAGAGAGGCAGGCAGAGAGAGAGGAGGAAGCAGGCTCCCTGCCGAGCAGAGAGCCCGATGCGGAACTTGATCCCAGGACCCTGAGATCATGACCTGAGCCGAAGGCAGAGGCCTCACCCACTGAGCCACCCAGGCGCCCCTGGACTATATTTTTTAAGTCTGAGCTCACACAGTGCTGGGCACATGTTCGATAATAAGGCATTGTGGATAACGGATGGATGGATGGTATCCTAATCAGCTAGGGCCCCCATAACCAAATAGCACAGTCTGGGTGGCTTAAATAGCAGAACTTAATTTTCTTATCATTTTGGAGGCTAGAAATCCAAGATGAAGGTGTCAGCAGGTTTGTTTTCTTCTCAGGCCTCTCTCCTTAGCTTTCAGGTAGTCACCCTCTTTTTATATCCTCACTAGTTTTTCCTCTGTGCATGAACATTTAGACACAAGTCTAAATTTTCTCTTCCCATAAAGACACCAGCCAAATTGGGTTAAGGCCCATCCTAACAGCTTCATTTGAACGTAATCATCTCTTTAAAGGCCCATCTCCAAATACAGTCACATTCTGAGGTACTGGGGGTTAAGGTCTCAACATACGAACTTTATGGAAACACACTTCAGCCCGTAACGGATGGCATCGTGAGAGAGGCTACTAGGCCACAGTCTCCAACACAAGGAAACGTGCCAGCACAGAGGTCTAGGAACTGAACTTTGGTATAAAAGAGAATCTGGGTCTTAAAAAAGAAAGAAAAGGTAATATAAAATTTGGAGACTGAAGATACCGTTTCAAGTAGTAGTTAGCTTACAAATGGACAAATCGCTTGGATGAATCATTCACCTTTTCTGGATCTTGATTTCTTGAACTTCAAAAAGGCGTTGGTAATACTACTTACTTCCTTTCACAGGGTTATTATGAAGATAAAATGTTTGAAGTTCTTGGGGGCACCTGGGTGGTTTAGTTGGTTAAGCATCTGCCTTCAGTGCATGTCATGATCTCAGGGTCCTGGGACCGAGCCCATGCGAGGCTCCCTGCTCAGAGGGAAGTCTGCTAATCCCTCACTGTCTATCAATCCCACCCACCCCTTATGCTCTCTCTCAAATAAATAAATATATATTTTTTAAATGTGTGAAATTCTTTGTAGAATGTACTACAGACATTAGTTATTTTTTGTATCATTGACAGATCTGAGAAACAAGATCAGGGGATACCTGGCTTAGATCTACTGCTGGACACTGAAACAGCAGTCAGCCTGAAGATGATGGGTAAAGGGTCAGTAAATCTGAGAGTCAATCTCCCCTCGCCAAAGTCTGGAAAAGAAAAAGAACCCAGCAGCTCCTGGGCAATGAATCATTTATCCTTTGAATCAATTAGTTGGAAAAATAGACATTAATAACATAAATTCTTTAAGCAAAACTGATCAGAAGCATGTTAACCTGACTTAAAATGTGATAAAAATTTCCAGGGCCTAGGTTCCCCTTTGTACTTTACATTGCTCCGAAAGAAAAAACTTCTGGAAGTAGTTACTTCATTCTGCTGTCATAAAATGCTCAACACAACAACAACAACAAATAGTACTTTTTTGGTTGTTGCTGTCTTGTCTTTGTCTATCATGGAGATGAAAAAGTAAAAATAGTTTAATTCCCTTTCATCCAAAAACCTTAAAATGAGACAGATACTGACAAGTATTCTTGAGAAGACAGGAGCAGAAAGAAATACTGAAATCTTGGACACTTCCACCCTCATGTTATAAAGGAAAAAGCTGAGAGAGAGAGAGAGAGAGAGAGAGACTGGAGCAGGTCCCTAACCAATGATGGATGGAGCCAGAGGGGAACCTGGCCCTTCTTCCTAAGGCCTCAGGCACATTTGTCCATTTCCTTGGAGCATGTCTTCTCAGGGGCCTTGGAAAGCATCCAGTCCCAAACTGCCTCAAATTGGTAAAGCTTTTTTTTGTTTTGTTTTGTTTTTAATTTGACAGAGATCACAAGTAGGCAGAAGGGGGGAGCGGGGGCAGGGGTAGAGTGGGGTGGTGTTGGAGACGCAGGCTCCCTGTCTTGCAGAAAGCCTCATACAGGGCTCCATCCCAAGACCCTGAGATCATGACCTGAGCTGAAAGCAGAGGCTTTAACCCACTGAGCCACCCAGGTGCTCCCTGGTAAAGCATTTTTAACTCCTAAAAAGTATATATGGGTATTTTGAACATAATTACTATTTAGTTATCTCTGAATAAAATCTCTAGAAAAATCATTGGCTCTGTGGAATCATTTAATTTACCGAGGATGGTATTTTAGTCTCTAGGAACCTCTATCTAAATTTAGACTTTTCCTGCAGCAATGTTTCTTTAAAATGTAAACCACGCACTACAAGTTACCCGGTTACATCACTTCACCTCTAAGCAACCGATTTTTCAAAATATGGGTAAATAGCGACCCCCAGTGGCAGAACTTGTATCTGCAAACTGAAGAACCGAAATGATGCTGTTCAGAACAATGTTGACTGTGGAATGTTAGTGTGCAGTAAACATATCTTTATTAAAATAAAAAAGAAAGAGACTGGATGATGCTCTCCTGATTTTTCATAAAATATCTCTAATGAGAAGTAGAATGTCATTGTCTAATTATTTTGCTATTCAATGATGTCATTATATTAATTCTAATACCGTGACACTTGTTCATTTTCACTATATTGTAAGAATTGATTAATTTGGAAACTGGTGTAAATGCTATAACTGTGAACATAAAGTTTTAAACTGTGACCACAATAAAGTTTTTTTAAAAGAACAGCTGATATTAAGCTACATTTTAGTGTGTTATTTCAGCAAAACCCAGACAGAACACAATCCATGTATCCAGCAAATCGACTCGTATGTGTTCAGTGAGTGAGAGATCAGTAGAGAGTGCAATGATTATTTCCGTCCTAAGTAAATATTGTCATACATGGTGAGCCTATGAAGACACCTCTAATTCCTAAATATTATAATACATATACTTTCCTTCACAATGTCTAATAATGAAATGTAGGTATTTAGTGTCTTTTCTTACCTTTTTGACTTCATAAAATAGCTCAAAATTTTCCCTCTTACAAAGCTATAAAAAAATGAATTCTCCCTGGAACACTTACTTAAATAATATCACGATTCATATTTTTACATTTCTATATCAAACATGTGGTAGACTTGCTCATGATATATAGCCAACCCACCACTGAATTTGACTGCCTGGTTTTAATTTATCCTGAGCTTCTATTTCTTAATAAGTCATTCTGTAAGACTTTTCACTTTGTCATTATTTCCATCACCAGCAGAAACCTTCATCCCTTTTTGGGTCTATTTTCAACATAATAGAAATCCACTAAATCCTTTGTGTGTGTGTTTGTGTGTGTGTGTGCGCATGTGCTTACACACATGTATTAATGCAAATGGATAATTTGCAAATATCAAGGATATTCTGTAATCTATAAACTTTGAATTATTGCTGAGGTTTAAAATATACATCAAAACATGGATTCATACTGTACCTGTGGTCAACGGACAACTATGAACTCTCCTTTGGGGTAACAGAGGTCTAAACACACTTTGAAAAGGAACTCTTGGTAATAAAAACATAAACTGAGTTAGAGAAAAGCATGCTAACATCAGTGGAAGCTGAATGTTCAAAATGTTTGCTCTGATGTCTATGAAATACAGAAAAACTAATTCTGACTTTGAAAGTAATTTGTTTACTTTGGTTAGTTTATAAGGACATTCAACTATCCAAGTTATTTTGCTGTGTGTGGGAAGGGACAGGTCATTCACATGTGAAGACGCATTTACAAATTAACAGAATTTTGTTTTGGAAAATCTGGCAAACTACTTGGGGTTTTTACTTTGCGACTTCTATTTCCAATTAAATGGTTTATTCATTGAGCTAATTATCATTAGGGCCACTTAGCTTCCCTGAGATGTTAGCATAACAAAAGGATGAATAAAATGCATTAATGGTTGATTTCATTCTAAGAATATATTTAGAATAAAATATGTCACTTTTGACGTTCTAATTTCTCCATAGGACTAATACCCCGTAAAAAAGTCATTGAATTTTATAACTGGTGAATAGAACCAGAATATACAAATCTATTATTCGCCTATTTAATCTGAGACTAGGATAATATTATGTCAACTATAACTTTTTGTCTGGGAACCTTCCCATGGTTAGCAATAATTAACCTGGAGGCCCTACAACAATCTTCTCTATGCTCAATGAAAGATTAATTAAAATGTTTATTAGTTTGGGGGTGCGTGGGTGTCCCAATTGATTAAGCATCTAACCCCTGGTTTCAGCTCAGGTCATGGTCTCAGGTTCATGGGATCAAACCCATGTCAGGCTCTGTTCTCAGTGCAGAATCTGCTTGAGATTTTCTCTCTGCCTCTGTTTACCCCCCAAATAAATAAATAAATCTTTAAAAAAAAAGTTTACTAGTTTTCTGTTAACTAGATAACAAAAATAGCAGTAACATGAGTAGCAACGATAGAAACAGCAGCAACAGCAGCTATCATTTATCGAGCACTATGTGCTAGTCATAGCTCTAATGCCTTTATATTAATTTTGTTGGCTCACACAATCCTATGACGTAAAGAAGAGAAAAATATGCTTAGCAAGGTTATAGACCAAGGTCACATAGGTGTTAAGTGGTAAAGATTAGAAGTCAAAGGTCACAAAGGTATTTATGTGCTAGATGTCATGAGTCTAAAGTCACACAGACAGTTACTGGTAGAGATCATGTGCCCAAAGTCTCATAGGCAATAAATGATAGAGGTTAGATATTCGAGGTCAGATGGGTGGTCCATGGCAGAGGCTGTATGTCCAAGATGACATAGGTGATAAATGATCACGTCTCTCTAGCTTCCCTTCCCTCACTGATAAGCTGAGAACTTTGGTCTGAGTGATTGTGGAGGACACTGCTAGTTACCTGAAATTTATTTTTCCTTTTCTGTATAGTAAGAGAGCTAAAGCTCACATGACTGCCTAACCAGGACTCTAATTCCCAGAGCCCCTGGGAGACAGGTGTGGCTTACTGACTGAGTCTCACCAATGAAATGTCCGTGAAAGTGACACCTCTTCCAGGTCTGGCTTACAACATCTTGCAGTGAGGAAAAAAAATTAAATTTTATTTTCTTTAAGCCACTCAAGTATTGATAGTTCTCTCTGTCAGAGCAAGCTATCCTTACCTTCACTAATACAGTGAACATTCAGGGACCTTAAATTCTGAAATTCCAAAATATAATCAGAAAAATTAAAAGATGGTAAATGTTATCCTCCTAAATTTCAAAACAAACAAATTATGGTTTATGAAACTAGAATCCCCATCACCAGACTTCTTTCACTAAGATGATTTATAATATACCTCACTTCTGAAATTCACTTCGCCTGACTCTAATCACTTTTTCTTGTTATCATGGCACTGCTAAATATAACCTTAACATCTCCTATCATATTTCCTTAGACTTTTAATCCATACCATAATGTTAAGTGAAAACTGTAATAAAGAGATCACACTATTTTCTATGGATAAGAAGTTCTGTCAGATCAATCTTCTGGCATTTGAAAAACTTTATGCTCAGAATCCATGACTAATTGAAAGTGATTTTCTTTCTGTAATACCAATCACCTGAATTTTAATGAATATAAAAGAGGGCAAAACATTGTGAGAACAAATCAACTCATTCTTTACCAGAATACCAGCTTCTAGTAAGTAGAATATGGAATAATTTATATTATAAAAAATGTTTGATATTTTCTTGTTGAAATTAGTGCTGTGGAAATTATTTTCGGTTTGGCAAGATGAGAGCACATTACATAATAGTGGCAGTTTCAGCATTAAATCCACCATTACTCGGAGGTATCTGTTAAATGTTCCCATGGATTAGGGTACCACAAAAATGTATGAGACACGTAGATCAAAGCTGAAGGACTTATATGTCTTGATTTCAAAATTTATTACAAAGCTACTCTAATCAAAACATTGTGGCCGTGGTATAATGATAGACTGAGAAACAAGTGAAATGGAAAGCCCAGAAATAAACGTGCATATATACTCAAATGATGTGCAACAAAGGGGCCAAGACCACTCAGTGAGGAAGGGGCAGTCTTTTCAACAAATGGTGCTGAGGAAACTGGATATCCACATGCAAAAGAATGAAGTTGGACCCCTACTTAATACAAAAAGATAACTCAAAATGGATGTAAACACAAGACCTCAAACTATAAAACCCTTAGAAATAAAAAAAGAAAAGAAAAGAAAAGAAAACACAGGGTAAAAGATACATGGCATTGGATTTGGCAATAATTTCTTGGATATAATGCCAAAGGCAGAGACAACAAAATAGATTGAACTTCATGAAAATTTTCAAATTTTGTGCATCAAAATACAGATCAACAGAGTAAAAGGGTAACCCACAGAATAGGAGAAAATATCTGATAAAGGATTAATATCCAGAATAGAGAACTCCTAAAACTCAACAATTAAAAATAAACCATTCAAAAAAGACCACAAGCATTCAGTAGAGGCAATAGATATTTCTCCAAAGATACACAAATGGCACTAAGCACATGAAAATATATTCAATATCACTAAACATTAGGTAAATGTAAATCAAAATCATATGGAAATTCTACCCCATACATACCACAATGAGAAACAAGTTTACACCCATTGGGATGGCTACTAATAAAACAAACAAACAAACAAATAAAAACATGTATTGCTGAGGACGTGGGGAAGTTAGAACCCCTGAACATTGTTGGTGGGAATATAAAATGGTACAACTGTTGTTGAAACAGTACAGCAAAAAGCTAAAAATATAATTACCAGATGGTCTAGCAGTTCCAGTTCTGGGTATCTAACCAAAGGAAGCAAATGCAGATTCACAAAAAGATATTTGTATATCCACGTTGATAGCAGCTTTATTCACAATAGCTAAAATGCAGATTCAACCCGAGTGTGTATCGATGAATGAATGGATAAGCTAATGTTTTATATATACACATAGAATATATTCAAGTATTAGAAAGGAAGAGAAGTCTAACATGCCACAACATGGATGAAACCTGAGGACATTAAGTCAAATAAACCAATCACAAAAAGACAAATATTCTATGCTTATATTTATATGAGGCACTTACAGTAGTCAAAATCAAAGACAGAGAGTAAATGAAGGTTTCCAGTTGTGGGAGGAGTTGCAGGGAGTTACTGTGCATTGATCTACATTTATACCTCTCTCCGTTGATATATATATTTGGTTTACAAACAGTGAATCTATTGGAGTAATTTTTTAATTTTTAAAATTTCTCATTTTTTAAAAAATTTTTAAAGATTGTATTTATTTATTTTTGAGAGAGAATGAGCTGGGGGAGGGGCAAAGGGAGAGGGAGAAGCAGACTCCCCTCTGAGCAGGGAGTCAGATGCGAGGCTCCATCCCAGGACCCTGAGATCATGACTGAGCTGAAGGCAGATGCTTAACAAACTGAGCACGCAGGCATCCCTGGAGTGCTTTTTCCAATCATCAGAAATCACAACCTTGGGTCAATAAATGCATGAAAAACTAACTTCATCTAATATTTCCCATCCCAATATTCCTGATACTGTCTTACAGAATATATGCATTCCATTTCTTCTTTCAGCATTAGGAACATCAATTTTATAAAAAGAGAACATATTAGCAAAAATATATAATAAGCATGAAGTCAGCACATAGCTTATGCAACTTGAAAATTATTTTTCTGTCAAAAGTCCTAAATTTTAAATTGTGTTTATAGTCATTCATAGCCACTACAGTGGCAGAAACCCTTCTATTCTGACCAAACTGGGGGATTTCTACATGCCCTCAGCGTTGCCATGCTCCTGAGCTTCAACTTGTTCCTGGAGTTTTAGTAATATTATTACCTTCTAAGTTCTTCAGGATCTATATAGATCTATAGTGTGACTCACATGAGCCCCTCCTCCACCCTCTTGCCTCCATTCACCCCAACCCCACTGGCCTCTTTGCCTATAGTTATCTGCAATCACTCCAACAGCAGCCATAGCTTTAGCATTTGGGAAACAGAAAATTAGAGCCTGATCAGTTTCTTCTCAGTTACTTCCTTTGTCTCTTTATAATGTCCTAAATTCATAATTAGCTTTTATGAAGTTCAGAATGTATGTCAAACATTGTTATGGGGCTCCTGGGTGGCTCAGTGGGTTAAAGCCTCTGCCTTCAGCTCAGGTCATGATCTCAGGGTCCTGGGATCAAGCCCCTCATTGGGGATCTCTGCTCAGCAGAAGGGAGCCTGCTTCCTCCTCTCTCCCTGCCTGCCTCTCTGCCTACTTGTAATCTCTGTCTATCAAACAATTAAATAAAATCTTTTAAAAAAATTGTTAGATGATGGAGAAGTAAGAACAAAGAGGACACAGTTTCTTCCCAAAAGGAACCAACAGTCTGGAGTGCATAAGTCAATACATGCCATGCAAGAAGAACGGGCAGGATACTATTGGGGCATAAATCAGGGCATGACTGATTATCTCAGTGGAGCCTAGAAAAGACTTTCCTAAGATGGCACTGCTTAAGGAAAGTATTGGAAGAGAAGTAGTCATATGGGCAGAGTGGGGGGACTGGAAGCAGGAGATAAGAGAGGCAGGGACTAGGTACTGAAAAACTGAAGCAATATGAAAAAAAAAATATGGAGACTTTAAACAATATGGTACATACTAGAAAAACTGAGGGCTTTGGCTGGCATAAAGTCACAGTGAAATATGACTTCAGAGAGACAGAATAAGAGCCAGTTCGTCCTAAAGAGTAAACCCTGTAGTACATATATTGAGTATTTCTGATGTGCCAGATTCTATTCCGTGTGTAACCTCATTTGATTCTAACAAAAAATATCAGTTTGGTAATAGTTTTATTCCATTCCAATCCATTTATTCCACTGGAGCACAGAACGGTTTCGTATTGGGCCCAAGGTCATATAGCTAGAAAGTCGAAGAGCCAGGAAGTCTGAGGGTCTCTTGGCCATCAGGCTGATTCCCTTCAGCAGTGTGTATTATATTACATTGAAAATGTAGAGCCATCAAAGGGTTTTAAGTGGAAGAATAATATAACTATTCTAATAGTAGAAGGATACAGGATTAAAATTGAGATAAAAGGCAATAAAGGAGAAAAAGAAAAGCAGAGAAATTATATTAAAGAAGTAGAGCTATGATAACTCAGAGACTGTCTAAATAAAGGAGGCTTTATGCAGTAAAAGCTCACTTTTACTGCATAATTAACCACCCCCCACATTTAGTGGCTTAAAATAAGAAGCATTTACTTAAATCCTAAATTTATGGATTAGCTAGGGCCAGAAAGTTTAGCTCATGTGTCTATGTCAATTGGTAGGAAGGCTGTTAAGACAGATATGCTGATCTTGGCTGGGTTCATATACCTAGGGCCTCAGCTGGGATGAATCAGGTGATTCAGCTTCGCTTTGTGGCCCTTTGCCCACAGTGGCTAGCCCAGGCCTGTTCTCAAGATGGTAGAAGAGAGGTGTTGGTAGGAATAGCAGAAGTCTGCAAGATGCTTGATGCCTAGGGTTGGAAATAGCTCCAACATCTATCAATCAAAATAAGTTAAAAGACATTTCTCCAAAGAAGATATACAAATAGCCAGTAAAACATGAAAAGATGCCAGTATCATTAACCATAAGGAAAATGCAAACCAAAACCATCAAGAGGTACCACTTCAAACCCACTGGGATGGTTCTAATAAACAAGACAGATAATAACACGTGTTTGTGGGGATGTGGAGAAAGTGGAATCCTCATACACTGCTGGGGTGGGAATCTAAAATGGCAAACCACTCTAGAAAACTTTGGAAGCTCCTCGAAGTTAAACATAGTGTTCCCATATGACTCAGTAATTCTACTCCTATGCACAACTTAAGGCATAAATGCATATGTCCGTGCAAAGACTTGTACATGGATGTTCACAGGAGTTTTCATAATGCCAAAAAGTGGAAACACTCAAATGTCTACCAACTGATGAACAGATCAATAAAAAGCGATATATCTGTACAACAGAATACTGTTTGGCAATAAAAAATAACAAAATCTAAGATATCATGGATAACCTTGAAAACAGTATATGCCAAATTAAAGAAGCCTGACAACAGACCACAAGCTATATGTCTCCATTTATATGCAATGTCCAGAATAGACAAAGCTATGAAGTTACAAGATAGATCAGTGGTTGCCTAAGGTCCAGGAGTTGGAGGGCAATGGGGAGGGACTCTTCATGGGTACGGAGTTTCTTTCAGGGGTGATGAAAATGTTCTAAAATTGGTTGTAATGATAGTTACATGGCTTTGTGAATATACTAAAAATTACTGAATTGTACATTTTGAGTGGTTGAATTTTGTAATATGTGAATTGTATCCCAATAAAGTTGTTAGGTTAAAAGAAGATTAATTGGGCTAAAGATAAAGGGAAATTGGGATGACCCTGGAACTACAGATTTGCAAATAAGGCTATTATACTTGATACTTAAAAAAAAACTTCTTTGCTTAATGTATAAATATTTGGAACAAGAGAAAATACATATTATTACATATATTATGTAATAAAGACACACATGCATATATATATACATATATATTAATGTCACAATACCTACTCAGATTCAGGGAGAGGAGAAGCTAATCCATCTCTTTTTTTTTTTTGCTAATCCATCTCTTGATAGGAGGAGTTGCAAAGTCACACTGTAAAGGGTGTAGATACAGAAAATAGTAGATAATTGTCAGCATTTTTTGAAATAGAATTGATGAGACAGAGGAAAAGAAAACATCAATAATGACTCCCTGGTTTCTTGCCTAAGAAACTGAGATGGGGGGGTGTGAGGGATGAGGAGGGTATGTGCTATGGTGAGTACTGTGAACTGTGTAGGACGGAGGAATCACAGACCTGTATCTCTGAAACAAATAATACATTATATGTTAATTTAAAAAAGAAACTGAGATGATAATGTTGTTATTTGCACAGATGAAGCCAGTAGAACCCCTCACTGGTTTTCCCCAGAAAGTGAATAAAATTCCCATGCATGTTTCCACTAGTCTGGAAGACAAATCTGTACAAACAACAGAATGATAAAACTGAAGGATCCATGGTAGAATATTCAACAGAAGACTCAATTTTTTTAAAAAGTAGTGATTGAAAACTACATGTCATATGATGTAGCAGTGTAATCTACTGAACTTTTATAGCAAACAGTGACAGAATGTGTGAAAACAAGCCATGATTTCCTTTGAGATCTGAGGCAATATAAAGTCCATTCACATCTGCCAAATCAACCTTCACGTGGGAATTCACCAAAATGAAACCATTGTCAAGGATGCTATATAAATAGGCTTTATATTCACTGAGTTCGACTGTTTAAATCAAGTTAAAGGCCCCTCTAGGAATAGGAAAATTTCACATGTGCTATTATAGAAAAGAGCAGAGTGGGTTGTGAGAGAGAAAGTCTTTGGGGTCAGGGAAAATGACTGAGAGCATTCATTGTCATGAACTAGGACACACTACCGCATGACAGAAAGGAAGTCACAGTACTGGTCATGGTTCATAAACATGCTTTCTTTGCTTAGCTCAAAGGAAACTATCATACTATCAACTAGATTTATAACTAAGGTTCGTTTTTTTAATACAATCTACTTCTAATTCCTGACTCTTACGTTTAGTGCAAGTTGACTAGGAATGAATGCAACTCAGTTTTTATTATCCTGATATTTAAAGCTTCCCCCCAGCTTTCCCCATTTCATATCTTGACCCATATTTCTCACTTCTCTCTTAAATTTAACCCATGTTGGTGTCCCAAGTGATCTATGTGCTATCCACAAACAAACCCTGTCCTTTTGTTTCTTCACCCTCACTCACCTCTTTGCTGTCTGCCTGCGCTTCTTCCATATTATCTCAGCTCTTCCAAAATCTTACTTGTCCTTTGAGTCATGACTCCTATACCAAACAATTCCAAAAACTATGATTTTTGTGTTTCCTAAATTTCCACTCCACATCGTTCTCCATCGTTGTCACTTCTTCCACTGTGCCTTCTACTAAAATTTTCATCTGCCGCCAAGGCTGGGGAGTTGGGGGTAAGGGAAATAGGCGAAAATGGTCAAAGGGTACAAACTTTGAGTTATAAGAGGAATAAATTCTGGGGATGTGATGTACAACATGGTGACTACAGTTAGTCTTACTTTATTGTATATTTTAAAGTTGCTAAGAGAGTAGGTTTAAAAAAGCTCTGACCACAAATACAAAAATTATAACTATGTGAGGTGATACATGTGTTAGCTAATGTTAATGTAATCATTTTGCAATATATAAATACATCATTACATTGTATCCCTTAAACATATACCATGTTATATGTCATATCTCAGTAAGCTGGGCAAAACATTTTTAATAAAAAAAAAGGTTTTATTTGTTTTATCATCAGCATCCATATACATTTCCTGAGGACACATGAATTTACTCTTTTTCAATATGGAGTCGCCAAAAGTAGGAAGTAGAGGAAGGAGGTTAGAACTTTCCCTCTGCCAACAAAAAAGTTGTTTTGTTTTGTTTTGTTTTGTTTTGTTTTTAAAGTTCAGTTTTTATCTGCTTCACATAACAGTCCATAGACTTCCAAGAATATAACACTTGAAGAAAATGTTTTGTCAGTTTAAAAAATGTTCAAATCAGGGGTGCCTGGGTGTCTCAATTGGTTGAGTGTCAGACTCTTGATTTTTCCTCAGGTCATGATCTTGGGATTGTGAGATTGAGCCCTGTGTCGGGCTCCAGTTGGGCATGGGCCTGCTTGAGATTCTCTCTCTCTCTCTCTGTGTCCCTCTTTACCCCTCCCTCTCCCACTTGCTCTCTCTCTCTAAAAAAAAAATAAATAAATAAAATTTAATGTTCAAAAATTATACTTATTTTGGCATCTACCCCATTTAAACATTATTGCTTTCCCTTGGGATACAGGGTAGCAATATAGATGAGCTAAAATTACTAAGATGATTAAAATTGTCCTCTACCTATCAAGAAGTAACAATAAAGGGATATCAAGTATACAAAAGCTCATATCAAATCAATCGGCATATGTTATCGATTGCAAAATCATTTGCTAAAAAAATATTAAAGTGGCACGCCAGCAGAAAAGTAAGTACTTAAGGTAATTGCTAATGATGAGTTCAACTTGGGTCAAACAGTCATAGAAAAGCATGAACTTCCTAAAATGGCCAGAATTTCTTAAAATATGTATTGACCTGATACGTGGGGAAAATATTAGATCGTAGCATATATTCGCCCTTGAACTCCTTACCTAAACAAACAACTGTAACTATATGACATGATCACACCATTTCGGTCTTCTATCTTTGCTTTACCCACTATGGTAAGCAAAAGCCCCCAAAGATATTCATATCCTAATCTGTGGGGCCTGTGACTATGTTACATTACATGGCAAGGGGGAGATGCAGTTGCAGATAGATTTAAGATTGCTAATCAGCCAAAATTAGAATATATAAATTATTCTGCATAATCCAGATGGGTCAATGTAATCATACGGGTCCCTCAAATGGGGAAAAGGGAAGCAGTGGAGTCAGAGTCATGAGAAAGACTCTGCTGGCTTTGAAGACTGAAGGGGGCCAAGAGCCAAGGAATCCAAGAAACTTCTAAAGCTGGAAAAGACAAGAAAATGGATTTTCCTTTGGAATCTCCAAGAAGAAGAAATGAAGCCCTGCTGACACCTTAGTTTTAACCCAATGAGACCCACTTCAGAGTCTGGACTTCCAGACCTGTAAGGTGATAAGTCTGTGTTGTTTTAAGCTGTTAATCTTGTAGTAATTTTTAACAGCAGCAATAGGAAACTAATATATGTGCAAAAATTGTTCCAACCTTCCCCAAAGGTCCAAACTGCTCCTTTAACATATACACTTTCCTATTTCAATCACCTGTCAGTACTCCGAAACTGTCTTTATTTGTAAGATGATAAATATAATCTGATAAGATAGTGATGTCTTCTATAAATTGCTTTGTCAAAACAATAACTAGGAAAGATATTACTGAAGACCTAATGAATATTTAAGTCATAATTATACAGCTATTTTAATTAATGTCATTCAGACACCAAATTAGAAGCAAAATATATTTTTAAATCCTCAAATAGCACATAACGATTTTTATGAGATATTTTATTTTTGAGAAGACAAATTTGCTGTTTGTGTTATGAGTTGATTTCTTCTTAAAAACAGACTATTTAAGAAAATTAGGCATTGTGTTTTATCTTCCAAGAATAGGCATGTAAGTGAAACATAAGAGAAGGGGGATAATAAAGGTGTTATCTCACTTCTAATGCAATTTCACCAAGATAATAATAATGTGTTTAGCTGCCTATGAAAGTCAAACAGAACTGGGAATTGCAGAACTCAAATTAATATTCATAGGTAAACAGATTGCTTCTGTTTCAAAAAATGTTTTCATTTCAGTACCTTTTAGAAAGGTATGAGATCTTGTTATCTAAAAGTTAAAGAAATCACTAGATAAGATTTGGCAATGTACTATGATTCCCTGTAACTCCCAGTTTTTTATGTGTTTTTACCAGACTACCTCCTGTATGGGTTAGTTCTGAGGATCAAATGAGATGATGTATTTAAAGCAACTTGTAACCTGCCAAATCACTTTTCCCCCCTAAGTTTCTACTATAGGCCAAACACCAAGACAGACACACAAACAAGAATTAAACAATAACTGAACAATTAATGTACAACATAAGACACAGAATGCTATGAGGATCCATGGCTAACCCAAATTGGGAGGGGGGTGATGAGGTATTTCCATTCCTAGGAAATGAGAGAGCCTCCTCTGTGCTAGACACCATGCATACTACGTGTTTTATGCATGTTATATCATTTTACTCTCATGATAAACTGATTAGATGGTGCTATTTTCTCTTGTAACTGATGAGAAAGATCAGGCTTATGTAAAGATATGCGAAGTTTTCCAAGGCCTGAGAAAAATAAGGAATAAAGCCAAAGGTCATTCATTTTTTTCATGGATTTATTATTGAGCACCTACTATGTATGAGGCATGTTCCAGATCCTGAGGTTACAGTAGTGAAGACAACAAACAAAATTACCTATCTTTCAGAAACCTATATTTTAGGAAGGAATATAGGAAATACAAAAAATAAAAATTAAAAAAATATACGTAATAGTAAATCATAATAAATACCCACTAAAACAAAATGAAACATGTAAGTAATATAGAAGGGAGTGAGACTGAAATTTTAATTAAGATAGTTAGCAAACTCCTCATGTTGAACATGTTAAATCTGACATACCTGTTAGGCACCCGAGTGTATCTGTTGAGTAGGCAGTGAATATACAAGAGAAGGTGGTATTTGAGTAATTGCTTCAAGGTAGTGAGGGAGTTAGATGTGCAGACGTCGAAGGGAAATGTACGTAAGAGAAAGAACAAACAGCAGACAGGAAGGTCCTGATAAAGCCAAGTGTGAGAATGGAAGAAAAGCAGACCCTGAAATCTGGATGGTAATAGTGGAGGGGGACAGCTCTTGTCCTTCATAGTCAGGTCTTTGGCATTTGCTCCTGATTAAAACAAAAACAAAACAAAACAAACAAAAACGTGGGATTTTATTCTAGGAGGACAAGCTTTAACAGGATCACTTTGACTCCTATGCAAAAAACAATCTGAAGAGAGGAAGCAGGGAGGCCAGTTAGCACTGTCTTCAATAGCCTAGACATCAGAAGGTAGGGCATTGTGCTAACAACTGAGGAATGGCAGGTTATCTCAATATATTTGAAAGTAGAGCCAACAGGATTTGCAGATAGACTGAATATGGGGTATAAGAAAAAGAGAGGAATCAAAAATGCCAGTAAGATTCGAAGCTTGGATAGCCAGAAGGATAAACTGCCATTAATCTTTGGGAGGAAGAGGTTTGTTGGGAAATACCAGAAGCTTAGATTTGGATATGCTAAACCTGATGTTCTTATTAGATATTCACATGTAAGTGTCAAGTAGAAAGCTGGAATCAGATTGAGGCTTAGTGGAAAGACTCTGGACTAGACAAATAAATTTAGAAGACATCGACATTGAAATGTAATTCCAGATTTGTTTGATTCCCAAATCCAGCTCCTAACCATTGAGAACAATTTTCCAGTGCATTTCTACAAGTCTCAGATTACCTTTTCAAGGATGTTTACACTCAAACTATCCTTAGAAACTGGAAAGAAAGTCTCCCTTCAGGTTAAAGGCTGATTTATTTCCCTATCAAGACAATTAAGGTAACGTCTCCCTTGGAAGCAGAGATTAAACAGATTGGCTTGTAGTTTGCAATCCCCTAATAAGACTGGTTTCCTAAACTAAGTGTTCCTCTGCTATGACACAAATCCATTGTATGTGCAACGTCTACTAGAACCCAGCCTTCATCACCCACAGATGATGAAGGGGGGACAAGAGGGACCAATGCAATCATACGCTCATGTTCCTTGATGTCCCATGAGTAATAAGCTGTCTAGATCCACTTAAACTCATAGCTTCCTTACCAACAAAATTTACGGAACTGTGGGAAATTAGTCAGTCTAGCAACTGAAGTAGTAGCTGCTGCTTAGGGACTGTTTGACCATTTAACCATAACGACAATATAAGAAAACCATTGAAAATGTTGTAACAAGGGCAGGGACATGATCTGACTTCAAGTTTGAAATTAAAATCCCTCTGATGCCAAAGGGAAAGCTAGACTGGAAAAGAAGAAATAAGAGTGGATGAAGATAAACCAGCTAGACTGCTATTGCAGTAGTCTACCTAAGAAATGATAAAGGCCAAACAGAGATATTAAGAACGGGAACTGAAAGAAAGAGACAGATTTAAGAGATATTCTGGAACTAAAATCAATTGGCTTTCAAGTTATCTCTTTACAACTTAAAATCAGAATAATTTTAACTGTAAGTAAGAGAACAATTTGGGTTCACTTTCTTATATGAGAAGAATGGAGATAGGTATAATTGCTACATCCCTGTCAGAACTCTGTGTTGACTTCTCCGTGTATTGTTCTCAAGCAACAGCCTAGAGCATCATAACCTCAAACAGCTGTGTCCATAACAGGAAGAGAGAATGGTCTTTCCCAGAAGGCTTTATGCAGGCTTCCTCTCATGTTGCATTAACCAGATTGGGCCAAATGCCCATGCCTAAATGTGAGTGAAGATGAGAAAATGAAATCTGGCCCTCTCACCCTCTACAATAGAGGGAGGTTCTTATAGCAGTGAAAGGAATGTTGAGATTGGCTGTTGTAGAGACAAGCACAGTGTCTCCCAGAGTAGCTGTAGAGTGTAAGAAGTCAAACTAATTGCATAGACAACTGACGTGGACCATTGTCCAGATGATATTGCCATTCACAGAGCTAAAGCAATGTGAGAGGAGAAGAGGGCCAAAGAGGGAATCTTGGAAAGAGAAGCCCTTTTGAGAGATTGAAAAGGAAAGTCCATGAAAGTAACAAAGAAAGCAGGAGAGGGGTGCCTGGGTGGCTCAATCAGTTAAGAGTCCAACTCTTGATTATGGCTCAAGTCATGATCTCAGTGTTGTGAGATGGAGCTTGCTTGAGATTCTTTCTCTGTCTCCTGCTCCCTCTGCCTCTACCCCACTCTCTCTCCCTCTCTCTAAAAAAAAAAAAAAGAAAAGAAAAAGGCAGGAGAGAGCAATATTTTAAGATGGACGAGAGGTCAGTGGTACTAAATGCTTCTCAGAAATCAAATAAGATAAAGAACGCCTATCAATTTTAGCAAAAAATATGTCACAGTAACTATTGGTAAGGAAGAAAAACTACATGGGAGGTTATAGAAAAATATTTTTAAACTATTTGTTACGCTGTTTATTTTTATGAGGGCAATGTGAGCCCATAGGGAAAGAGCTAAAACATAGGGGAATAAGAATGATCTATAATGGTGATACATTATAACATACAACTGCCAGGAAGTATCCATGCCTTGGATTAGTGCACAACCAGCACAGCCACCTACCAAGAATCTGGGATGGTCTGTAGAGCTCCCTCTTTCTCCCCACATATAAAATATTGGTAGCCACTTTCATTTCTACCCTTTGTTTTTTTAATCCCTATTGTTATTCTGAAGAATAAATTTGCTTTATCAAGTTTAATTTTCTTACACTAATTTGCTTCGGTTTACCAATCAAAAATAAAGAAAAATTAAATTTAAGGAATATGCTAACCAAACAAAAGCACAATTCCTGTGGCAGTAATCTGAGAAAGCGTTCCAGTTCTTGTGAAAGAGTTGTTACTATTAAAAAAAAATCCTAAAATTTTACATCCTCTATTTTATATTTTTCTTTTCCCATTATTTGATAAAATTTATAAGTATTATAAATGAAAGTAGGTATTAAGTTGTATATTATAGTAAATTTCAGTTTAATGGATTTCTACAATAGTCTCTATTGTTTGTTATGGCTATGCTATAGAAGATCAGCCTGAATGAACTACTAGCTATAAAGAACAATTGGTAAAAACAAAACCACGGTCAGTAACAAAATGCTGTACTATCAGCACATCCCATTCTATATCAGGTTCAATCATGCCCTCTTGTGTATAACTGTAGCATAGCACCTTCCATTTTAAAAATAAAATACAACAAAAACTGTCAAGTTCTATGTTCCAGATTCTATGCTGGACACTGAGGATACACCTGTGGATAAGACCTCCAAGGTCCCTATATTCATAGAAATTACTTAGAACTTACTTTAATTATCACGAAGTTTAAATTCTCTTTGAAAATCTGTGTATGAAGATTAAGCATTTCATTATATGGTACAATTAGTTTTATCAGTTACAAAATAAATATCGCCAATAATTTCTTTAATTTTTTTAAAGATTTTATTTATTTATTTGACAGAGAGAGAGAGAGAGAGAGAGAGCACAAGTAGGCAGAGAGGCAGGCAGAGAGGGGGAAGCAGGCTCCCTGCTGAGCAGAGAGCCCGATGCAGGGCTGGATCCCAGGACCCTGAGATCATGACCTGAGTCAAAGGCAGAGGCTTAACCCACTGAGCCACCCAGGTGTCCCTCAATAATTTCTTTCATCTATGATCTTAAATTATCAATTTGGTTTTCCCCTAACCTTTCTCCTTAACTTCTGCTGGTAAATATTTCATAATACCCTGATTTAGTATTATACCTATTATTTGGAAACATATAACCTTCAATAAAGTACACTGTGATGTTTAATTCTAAAGATCTTATTTAATCTCAGTGTTAGTTGTCACTGAGAAGCCTCCAAGGCTATAATTTCATAGTTTATGATCATGGGAAAACTTTATTAAATTACCAATAAGAGACAATGCTTTAGTCTACGTTATTAAAACTGAAATACCCTAAATCTCATTATATGTTCTTACCATCTGCATTTTTATGATTCTTATATAAAAAAACTTTTTAAAAATCTCAGTGCTGATATAAATTCCTCAAATTTTATTACCTGGCTTTTGTGGCTTTCAAAATCAAAAGTCCTTATTTTAATTTAAAGGAATAGCAAATCAATTGTGTTGACCGATATTGATAGCATATTATGTAGAACAAAATGACCTTCCTATAATAAACACAAATATAAGATATAACCCATGGTAGGCAAATTTGGGAGAATTTGATTTTAGAGAAATATTTAAATCAATACTCATCCATTCTAGCATTTGATTACATAAGGACTACTGTTTCACTCTTAACAGATCATCATATCTCTGTATCAGGAGATTGTGCTGTCACTCCTAAGTATCAAGACGCACTGAGCATTTCTTATTTAATCAATTGCCCAATCCCACTTCATCAAAATCAAAAGCTTCTATACAGCAAAAGAAACAGTCAACAAAACAAAGAGGCAACCCTCAGAATGGGAGAAGATATTTGCAAATGACACTATTGACAAAGGACTGATATGCAAGATCTATAAAGAGCTCCTCAAACTCAACACACACAAAACAGATAATCATGTCAAAAAAATGGGCAGAAGACATGAACAGACACTTCTCCAATGAAGACATACAAATGGCTAATAGACACGTGAAAAAATGTTCATCATCATTAGGCATCAGGGGGATTAAAATCAAAACCACATTGAGATACCACCTTACACCAGTTAGAATGGCCAGAATTAACAAGACAGTATACAACAAGTGTTGGAAAGGATGTGGAGAAAAGGGAACACTCTTACACTGTTGGTGGGAATGCAAGTTGGTGCAGCTACTTTGGAAAACAGTTTGGAGATTCCTTAAGAAATTAAAAATAGAGCTTTTACTGTAAGAGTGCTCTCTTATACTACCTCAGTGTTTGTGGGACTATCTAGTTAAGTCGTATGAGTGGTGACTTTAACTCTTCCTCTAAGTATATTAAACCCCAAAGACCCCAAATAAACCTAAATTCTAATTTAATACACTGAGTCAGCTATGGAAATGTAGCTTCAAATCAAGTTCCCCAGTCCCTCATTACACCTAAATGACTGACTCGAAAGCCCACTTGTATTAAAAATCTAAGTGCCCTCATTGCCCTCTCAGACTGTATATTACATTTTAAGTAATGAATGATATAATCATTTCCCATTTTCCCCTAGGAATGCTTTGCCCCATCTTATTGTATATATTTAAATATATGGCTAAAATTATGAATGAAAACTTGTGAAATCGTAATGCTCCTGTAATACCTACCTTGTTTATGGAGGCCTAAGTAATGAAGCAAGAACCTAATCTAACTAACATTTACTCATGCCTGATTCAAAATGTAAGGCAACATCTTTGTTTAGGAGTCATGAAACCCACCTCACCAGACATTTCCAACATCTATATGAACTCATGTTTGAGTGTGGAGGGTTCCATACATGATAACATTCTTTCTCTAATGGATTACAAGAGATGTGCATCATTTAGCAGTTGCTATAACAATGAATGGCTCATGTGAAATGAGCCACCACCAAATTCAATCATATTAGAAAGGGTGTAGATATAAGGAAAGGTAGAGAATTAAAGCCATTTCTGCAATCAGTATGCCACAAGATATCCAGTAATAATGACTATAAAATTATCTCCTTTGCAAATTAAATCAGACTTTCCTTTGCTTTTACTATAAACTCTAGAATTAAAACACGCATGCACACACAAACTTTGAGTACGCCCCTCACCAACACTCATGAGCTCAGTCATGCTCTTCCCTATCTGTACAGTTGCTACTTATAGAAAAATGTCATTCAAGATTTAGACTCACTTTTGGGGCACCTGGGTGGCTCAGAGGGTTAAAGCCTCTGCCTTCGGCTCAGGTCATGATCTCAGGGTTCTGGGATCCAGCCTCGCATCAGGCTCTCTCTGCTCAGTGGGGAGCCTGCTTCCCCCTCTCTCTGCCTGCCTCTCTGCCTACTTGTGATCTCTGTCTGTCAAATAAATGAATAAAATCTTAAAAAAAAAGATTTAGACTCACTTTTCATGTAAGGGCTTACAAATGTATTCATGTAATGGGACACACACACACACAAAAAAGATCATACACATACAGCACAGTGAAGTAAACTAGTGAAGTTTTGAGGGCATCTATACCAGGTCAATGGAAAGTTGTATTGACTTCTTCATATTACATAATTCAGAGAAGAAAAATGACATATAAAAAATTAAGAAAGATATTAAGTTTTAATTTGTACAAAACTTCCAAATAAAATCTTTTTTTATTTTTATTGGTTGAGGAATTTAAACCTGATTTCATGAATATAACATGTTTTTCTCTTAAGTTTTATGCTTCACATGGCTATAAGTAATCCTTGAAAATGACTTTTTAATGAAGAAGTCTCTGAAAGTTTAATAGCCACTTTTATAGGAAGCAAATGGGTTGTAACACTGACAGAAGAAAATACTACTTTTTCAATAACCACAGCAACTCAATTCTCAGCATTAGACAGAATTGGGGTAGTAAAATTTCATTAAATGGTATTTGGAGGAACCGACTCCAACTCAGCTTTAAATCTAGCTGAGATGGAGTCAGATCTAATTCACCTTTCTGGCTTAAACAAATAAAAAACTGGACAAAATATATGAAACAACAACTCTCAAGACACTGTACATTAGGCAACAAAGGACTGTGATCCCTGGTAATGGGAAATGAAAAGTGAGCCCTATGTTTATACCAGCTTAATGCCTAGAAAAAGTTCCCACAATGTTGCACAGAGGAATCAACTCTGGTGGAGACCCATAGTCTCTCTGTGTTGAGGGAAGATATTTGGGAGTCCAAGGAGGCATGGTACCACAGAGCCACAAGATCACAGATAGAGAAATTGAAAGATCTAATTAATGTTTCCCTGAGGTATTCAGCTAAGTACCCATCAGCACAAATATATAAGGAAATTGCCTGAGACTGAGAACCACCTGAAAGGATTAGAGGGAACCGTGTCTGAGGCACAAATAAGAACAGACATAGTTCCTGTTCCCACAACTAGAATAGAAAAGTCATAATTCATGACACAAGGTTTTTATATTAGCAATAAGGTTCTTGTTTTCCAAACAGGAGAAATTAACTCTAGAAAAATCCCTGCTCTATTCCCACCTTAAAAAGCTTAAGAGCAAGACCCAAAGGGAGCAAACTATTTATAAGGAGCTTAACCATGTCCCAGAACAATTCTCAAGGACATTTTTAGAAAACAGCAATATCCAGCACACAAGAAAATAAAATTCATGATGTGAAAGTCAAATAAAAATTTCCAGGAATGCAAATAAGCAGGAAAATATGAATCATAATAAGGAGAAAAATCAATCAATTGAAAGAGCACCAGATGTAACATGAGTGATAAACTTAGACAATGAAATTAAAGCAGTTATCATACTTATATGCCATATGTTCAAGGAGCTACAGGAAAGACTAGAGATGTTAAATAGAAACATGGACATCAAAAAAACTCAAACTACTTATAAATTGTTTAGGGATGAAAACTACAATGTCTAAAATGGAAAATTCCCTGTATTTTGTTAGGTCACAATACATGTCAACAGATTTAAGATGGCTGAAAATATATCAAGTATCTTTTCTAACCAGAATAGGATAGCACTAGAAATCATAACAGAAGGAAAATACACAAATATGTGGGCCTTAAACAACACCCTCCTGAATAACAGAGGTCAAAGAAGAAATGAAAAGAGAAATCAGAAAATATCTTGAGACAAATGAAAATGAAAACAACATATCAACCTAAATGGGATGCAACAAAACAGTTCTAAGAAGGAAGTTTATAGCCATAAATGCCTACATTAGAAAAGAAGAAAGGTCTCAAATAAACAACCTAATTTTACACCTCAAGGAACTAGGAAAAGCAGAAAAAATCAAGCACAAAGTTAGCTGAGGGAAGGAAATAATAAATATTAGAGTAGAAATAATCAAAATAGACAACGGAAAACTCCAGGTATCTCTGATGAACATAGATGCAAAAACCCTCAAAAAATGCTAGCAAAACAAATTCAACAACATATTAGAAGGATCATACCCCACGACCAACTGGGATTTATTCCTAGATTCAAGGACGGTATAACATAAATCAATCAATGTAATAGATCACATTAATAAAATAGAGGGTGAAAATTATGATCATCTCAATAGATACAGAAAAAAAGCATTTGATGAAATTCTATACCCTTTCACAATAAAAACTCTCAACAAACTAGGTATAGAAAGAATTTACTTGAACACAATAAAGGTCATATATGATAAGCCCAAAGCTAACATCATATTCAATTGTAAAAAACTGGAAGCTTTTTTTCCTAAGATCAGAAAAAAAACAAAGATGCCCACTCTCACCACTTCTAAACATAATACTGGAAGTCCTTGCAAGAGCAATTAGGCAAGAAAAAGAAATAAAAGGCATCCAAATTTTAAAGGAGAAAGGAAGTTATCTGTTTGCAGATGACTGCATTTTATATGCAGAAAACCCTAAAAACTCCATAAACTGTTAGATCTAATAAATGAATTCAGTAAAGTTGCAGGATATAATTCCAATCAATATATAATAATAGTTGCATTTCTTTATATTAAGAACTATCCAAAAAGGGAAATTAAGAAATTAAGAAAACAATCCCCATTCACAATGTTATAAAAAGGAATAAAATACTTAAACTTAACCAAGCAGGTGAAAGATATACTTTTGAACTATAAAACACTGAGGAAAGAAATTAAAGACAAAAATAAATGGAAAGACATCTCATGTTAACGGACTGGATTGGAAGACTTAATATTGTTAAGTCGTGCATTCATCTCCAGATAATTTCCTTTTTCCTTTAACAATAAGCCAGTAACAGAAGGGCAAAAATTACATGATTCTACTTTATATGTGGTATCTAAAAATAGCCAAACTATTGTAGTGGGCAATACTTTGTTGCTTGCCAAAGGCTGGGGATAGGAGAAAATGGCAATTTGTTGTTTAATGTATATAAGATTTCAGTTATGCAAGATAAACAGGTTCTGGAAATTTACTGGGTAACGTATTGTCTATTATGTTAACAAAACCGTACTATACACATAAATATTTTGTTAAAAGGGTAGATCTCATGTTAACTGTTCTAACCACACAAAAAAAAGGGGGGCAGGGAAGAAACTTTTGGAGGTGATGGGAAAGTTTATTTCCTGGATTGTGGTTTTCTTGGGTGTATGCATAGGCACAAACTTATAAAACTGTATACATTAAATATGTGCAGTTTTTGTGTATCAATCATACCTCAATCTATTTTTTTAAGAAATAAACTCAAAACAAAGACATGGATAGGTTAAAAGTAAAAGAGTGAAAATATATGCCATTTGAACACTAATCAAAAGAAAGATTGGTGATAATAATACCAAAGAGATAACAGAGCAAAGAACATTACTGTGGATAAAGAAAATACTTTCATAATGATAAAGTGGTCGATTCACACAGTCCAGATAATTTTGTTTGAAAGCATTTTCACCACATTACTAATTGGCACAAGGCAATTTTGCTATACAAAATAAAATCAGAAATGGTAAAAAGGCATTCATTAAAAAAGACAAACACAAAAAAGGAATAACAAAATTAAAAAGACTCTTGTGAAGTATGAAATATTTGAATATACTTAAAATGTGTGTAGATTCATGTCAATGCTGTGCAAATAATTGGTTTCATTTTTGTGAACTGTAACTAAGCACTTGTCTTCAAAGTCTTTCATTCATAGTATGAAACATTTTTTTTGGCTTGCTAATTTATCTCCTCATTAAGCATCACACCCTTTCTTTCCTTCTTTCTTTTTTTTTTGCTCAAATTTCTTCCTTCATTAAGAGAGGCATCCGTTTCCAAATGCTAGAATGCATATTTGTAACTGAGTTTTACATTACACTGTGAAAGCCTTCAATGCCATTGTTTGGTTTTGGGCTATTATCACATGTCCATTGATCGATGTTCCAAAGGTCTATGGAAAATATGAGTTCAACACTGTCACTACACAAACCATTATGAGGGCTAAGATTTCTGTAATATAAAAATGGGAGTACTGTGCTAATAGACAAATGATACCAAACTTCAACCAATTGATAAAACCAAACTGCCAACCAGTTTTGTTGTTGTTACTGTTTGTCTTTTATGGAAAAATTGCCTTATGGCCAATTAAATATTTAGTGAAAATGCTTTTGGCAGGTCTATGGAAAAGATGCTTACTGTGAAAATACTGGACATGCCTTGGAAGAAACAGCCAAAAGGCTTGTCTTTTACTTTATCAAACTCAGAACTTTCATCTTGTGCTAGAGCCAGTCCCAGGGGAAAGGAACATTTGTCAAAAACATCACAGTCAAGTGTTCAGTTGCTTCTGTTTGAAAGACCATGACCAAGAAAAACCGTGTCCAAGTCAGGTTTGTCTCAGCAGTGCAAGGTGTATTTAACATTCAAAAATCAATTACTGTGATTCACGAAACCATACTATAAATGACGCAGGGAATATTTGATAAACCTATGTCCATTCTTGATTAAAAAATAATAAACACTATCAGCCATTAGTGAAATGTCTAATAATAGGGCTGGGCTTAGAGTCTTTCTGAATCTGAAAATATGCTTCTACAGTACAATCCCCACCCACTCTACCTCCTTCCTAAAACATAATCTGCTAGTCTCTTACCTCATTCATGAAGTTTAAGAGGCTCCCCATTGCTTACAATAAAAATCTAAGTTCAATGCATAGTCTACAAGGTACTTCATTTCACCTCTCTCTCCAGATTCAACTTCTGCTAGTTTTTCAAATATAATCTACTCCTAGCTCCATGACAGTTGTTCAGAATTCTATACATATGTTTTTTCCTTTCCTGGATACATACTTTGTGCAAGCTATTTCCTGGGCTTAGAGGGTCCTTCTCTGTATTCTCTTTCTGAAAAAAATCCAGCTTACCCTGATGTACTCCTGACCTAGTTCAACCTGTTCTTCTTCTTCTTTTTTTTTTTTTATTCTTACATACAAATTGGATCATGGTTTACCCTATTAAAACATTTCAGAGCATAAAGAAATCTCATAGGTCACAAATTCCAATATATCATTCTTTTCTTTAATAGCTCTATATAGTCTACATCCTTAATATAGCTTTTACTTAAATCTTTCCCTCAGGCCCCCTTCTCATGAGAGTGGGAAGCTCAAGTCAATTATTTTCAGGTTCATTAAACTGTTTAGTGTTTTCGTAGTCATCTCAAACATGAATTCTGTCCTGGGTGGCTCAGTTAAGTTTCTACTTTAGGCTCAGGTCGGGATCCTGGGGTCCTGGGATGGACTGCCACATAGGGCTCCCTGCTCAACGCAGAGTCTGCTGCTCCCTCTCCCTCTGCCCCTTCCCCCTGCTCATGCTCACTTGCTCTCTCTCAGATAAATAAAATCTTTAAAAATATATAAACACATACGTGTGCGTGTGTGTGTGTGTATATACACATTCCTTATTTTCTGAGTATCCCCCCTTCCCTACATTTGACTCAGAATGGAATCTAAGGTAGAGACACTACTGGTATTTCTATCAGTGGAGGCATCTCTACTGGTGTCATTTTCTCTTCTCCACTATCCACTAAAATGATAGTTATCTCTTCCTGTGTATTTTTAGTCTTTGACTTCTATCCCTGTTGGTATCTGCTGAAACATTTTTTGCCGTTGGCCTCCATTTGCATGATCTATGTTGACTACAACACTGCTTCTCTGTCAGCCAACTTAAGCTGTATGTCAGCTACTCAGGATTACAGGGTATGACTGCTGTCTGATGCTTCTCTCCGTGCCCTGTAGTCAACCAGGGTTGTCACCAGACAGATTTTCCTGTCGCCTACATGGCCACCTCCACTAAAGCGCTCCTGTGGCACTGTAAATCTGTCATATTCTGAGTGACAGCCTATTAAAACTTTTCTTTCAAACTCTCCATCCAAAACCTTGGTTCTAGGGACCTTTCTGTTAATCCCGCCATTCCTCGGGGATTCATTTGGAGAACAAGAGACAGGTCCTTTCTTGCTCAAGCCATGTCTAAATATAAATATAAAGTTAAAACCTTAATTGGAGTCTCATGACCGAGAACACTTGGCCTTTTTTTGGATTTGCTGGGTGACTTCTATATCCCCACAAGACTTACTATACTCCAAGCAAGGACTGTGTGTTTTACTCATGTTTGGCACATAATATGAGCTTGGCAAGTGGTTTTTGAATGGACAAATGAATAACTCAAATGTCTCTGCTTTTGTCAAAAACAATTTTTCTGATTAGCAATGGGTATTTTTATTTTTTAAAAGATTTTATTTATTTATTTGAAAGAGAGAGAGAGACCACAAGCAGCAGGAGAGGAAGAGGAAGCATACTCCTTGCTGAGCAGGGGGCCCAGCATAGAGCTCGGTCCTACAACTCTGGGATCATGACCCGAGCCAAAGGCAGACACTTAACTAACTGAGCTACCCAGGTGCCTCAGGTATTTTTTTTTAATGGTGGTAACCCCTTACTTTAATCTTGATACAAAGAGAATGGCATATAGGTTGCAAGAGGTGAGAAACATCATCTTGAGAGAAAAGGAAGACAGGATATTACATAGGGCGATCAAGGCAGATTAACCATAGTCAGTACCTACAGTAGGGGCAGAACTTATATTTCTAGTGTCAGAAACACAGAAAGAAGTAAAACCATGGGGAAAGAATGCATTACACAAATATCCTTCTATGCTCCAGTAATATTCCCTGCAAAGCTCTTTTTTTATTAAGTTGCAGGTCTTTTTGACTACAGTAGATGTATAATAGATTTTTGTTAGATCATAAGTTATAGTACTGGAAAGGTGTTAAAAATTGCTGTAGTAAAATGAACTCATGTCTATAGTGCTAACAAATCTTGTCCTCTAATCAGTTCAGGAGAAACTTTGCTGTGTGAAGCCTTATCATTGAGAAGGAACCTCCTACTCTTGCCTGAAGAACTGCAGAATTTGACCCCGAGAAAGGATTTACAACCCATGTACACAAGTTCAGACAAAGAGTTTAAGGAACTAGCATTTTTCATTTACCTTAACCTTGTCATGTTCAATGAAATAGTATGTTGAGTCTGCTTGTCACCTCACGGTGGTAGTCAGATTATACTGTTCCTAACAGAACCTGAAACTGTGTTTCTAATGGGAACATCAGTGAGGCCACAGGACCCTTCTTTTGAGTGACTGCTATTTTAACAATAATTTCTCTATCCCTGCTTCCTTCCTTCTCCATCCTGAACAAAGATCTGCGATACCAGTTTGCAGCTTATTCTGCTTCCTCTACTTCTTCTTAGAATGGTTCAGCACAAGTCCATATCCTATTAAAAACCTGAACCCAGCACAAGTGGCTCTGAAATGTACCATAATGGAGTATTAATTATTTTGAATTAAACCCGAGGAAAAACCTGTGCAAGGATACCGAGACCCTCCTGTCACCTCGAAAGCAGAAAACCAACCTGCATGAAAAATACCCTACCTGTACTAAGAAAAAAAGATTCCAGGGGCACTTGGGTAGCTCAGTGAATTAAGCCTCCTATTCTTAATTTCCATCCAGGTGATAATTTCCAGGTCCTGAAATGGAGTCCCACTAAGGGCTCTGAGCTCAGCAGCAGTGGGCATGGGATTCTCTCCCTTTAGCTCTGCCCTGCTTCCTACCTCTGGCGCAGGTGTCCATGCTCTTTAAAAAAATAAGGGGGGCGGGGTACCTGGGTGGCTCAGTGGGTTAAAGCCTCTGCCTTCAGCTCAGGTCATGATCCCAGGGTTGTGGGATCGAGCCCCACATCGGGCTCTCTGCTCTGCGGAGAGCCTGCTTCCTCCTCTCTCTCTGCCTGCCTCTCTGCCTACTTGTGATCTCTGTCTGTCAAATAAATAAATAAAATCTTTTAAAAAAGGGGGGGCATTCCTATCACCAGAAAGTGACTTTAAAGTTGAGAAAGCTGTAGAAATAAACCTTGTTACATTTTTACTAATCTACAGCCTCAGCCTAAATTCCCCTTAGTAAGCTCCCAAATGCATGTTTTCCTTAAATTCCTCACAAATTTACTGTTTGTTTAAATGTGTGAACGCTACCTGACTTGGTCACTTTTTTTGTGTCTGAATATGTTACTGGTTTTCTATGCATGGATAAAAACAAAACAAAACAAAACAAAACTTTGTGGTTTTTTTTCCTCCTGTTAATCTAGGTCATGAAAATTGAATTCTCAGGCCAGCTGGAAGACGGTGAGGGCTAGAGGAAGAATTCTGCCCTACAGTGTCCTTCTAGGTTTATTCCTAGTGAGCCACTCCAAGGCTTCCCAGGGTTTACACTTTGCTTTTTTGCAGCACGTAACATTGATGAGCTTATTGATAAAAGGCTCTTAGGAAACACTGAATAGCTGTGCGCGCGGAGTAAACGTTCAATAGCTTAGAGATACAGATGAATTCGTACTGCTATTTTAAGGAACAATTTAAGTAATGATTATGTATGAGCATGGCAGTCCTATATACTAAATTTCATAAGCCCAGAGAATCTACCTCAATTCAACCTTTGAGAGTTGATAAAAAGAGGAGCGGCAAGGTGATGGCCCAGCAACTGGAACCTCCGGTGTAGAAAAGAGATGTGTTCTAAGAATCTCCGCATGGCCCATCCCTAGAGCGCTAGGGGTGTGCGCACGCGCAGTACCCGCGGGCTGCGCCGCCGTCCCTGCTGCGCCTGGGGTTTACATCCGGGTCTTTGGGCTTCACGCTCCGCGCGCCGGCTGGGGTCGCTCGGGGTTGCTGGGTTCTTGTTATTTCCGCTGTTCCAACATCGGAAGTGTCGTGGGTCGGCAGGTGAGTCCGGGGTGGGGACCAAGCGGGGAAGTCGGGCGGGGAACGGATTGAGCATTGCCCCCTAGGGTGGCCTTTGTGCCGAAATGGGGACGTGCGGCAGGGGCAGACTGGAGTCCTGGGAGCTTCGAGGCGGGGCGAAGGGTGACGCGTGGTTGCTGGTGCCCTTCGAAACGGGGCCTCAGGGAGCGGGTCCCTATTCCTTCCTCTGCTTTGGAGGCGTTCTCCTGACGTTTGTTAAAAATCAGGAACGGTCGTCCGCATTTGTTGTAGTTCGTTGTGGTTTGCGGAGTGATTGGGGCCAGGTGGGTTTGCAGCCCTGGCCTTCCGGGCAGGGACCACAGCCTTGCTCCGCGGCTTCTCGCGGCTTGCAGAGATGCGGCTCCCCTGCCCTGCCCTTCAGAGACATTTTCGGGTCTGCTGTAGAAAAAAGCCTCAAAGCAGGGATTCTGAAGTTCAGAAGCCAGTGTAGATTATAGAATAACTGCAAGCTAAGTCGTGTGCAAGTTCCCATCCTGCTCCAGAGTTCTGAGATTGGTATTCAGCAGCCCGTTCTCCAAGTTAATGCACATTCAGAGTGAATCAGCAGAGGAAGGAGAGGGAGTTGAGGGAATTGGGACGGGAGTTGGGTGTGTGTGTGTGTGTGTGTGTGTGTGCAGTGTCATTTTTTGTGAGTGCTCTTTGGTTGTGATGCCAGAGAATTGCCCAGAGCCACCCCACTTTGGAATCCATGAGGATTAGCAGAAACACGTTTTTTAATCTGAATAAATGTGACCAAAACATTCTGCTTAGCTTTGCCTGGGATGATTCATTTGAGACTTTCGTAATGAAATCTGAGTTCTCTGAGTTTAGAACAAACAAAACTTGCCTGTACCTGATCTGAGAGACTTAACTTCTTTGCAGTGAAATCTCTTCCTGTGGTGGTGTTTTCGAAATTTAACCGGATTGTAATAATCATCTAAGATATTTATGAAAGTGCAGATTCCTTGGATCCCATTTCACGTCTGTTGAAAGACTTGATGTCCAATGAGAGGGGCCTGGGAATCTCTATCTTTAGCAGGCGTCCTAGGTGCTTCTTTTAAGGCACCTGTGGAGCATAGGTCTTTCAGTCAGGTAGACCCTCTACCATTAATAGCTTTATAAGTTTAGCAGTAAAGTCCTGAGTTGCAGTTTTCTATATCTGACAAATGAAGAGTTAATTTTTTTTTTTAGATTTTACTTATTTATTTGACAGAGATCACAAGTAGGCAGAGAGGCAGGCAGAGAGAGAGAGGGGGAAGCAGGCTCCCCATGGAGCAGAGAACCAGATGTGGGGCTGGGTCCTAGGATCTGGGGATCATGACCTGAGCGGAAGGCAGAGGCTTTAACCCACTGAGCCACCCAGGCGCCCCTGAAGATGTTAATTTCTACCCCAGAGAGTATTGGAGGATTCTAAGCCCTTACTAACAAGGCTCCAATCCCGCAATTTTAATCATTTTTGTGACTACAGAACTTAGTGCTTGGCATTTAATAGGCCCTCAAAAGTGTGTTGAATTGAGAAAAAGGGCATGCCCAGAAGACAGAAGGCTCTTGGAAAATTCTGGTTCCTCTTCCTCCTTATCTTACAGTTTTGTTTTGTTTTTCTTTTTATCAATAATCAGTTTGGTGAATATTCTTGTTATAAGTAAGTATATCTCTTGCTGGCCATACTTATTAGAATTAAGTCTGTTTCTTTATGACCAGGAAATATTTCTGATTCTTGGTGTAATTTTGAAATTGTTTCTGGCATTAGTTCATTAATGAATTTAAATAGAAGTCAAGTCCATTTATGTTGGAGTGAATTTATGACTTACTATGTAAATTATTGTCTGTAAAAGCTATTTGTCTCTTGTTACTGTGCCAGAATTTTAAATTATGGTGATATAATTTCTTGTTATGCCAGAATTCTAAATCATTGTGTTTTAAGGATATCATTTGGGTTTCATATATTCATTGTAATAAGACTTATAAGGATATCATTTGGGTTTCATATATTCATTGTAATAAGACTTACTATTCTCATTAATTTCAAGAATTTGACTTAATTTTGTATGTAAAGTGTATGGGAATTCGGGACTGCTGAAACCATTTGTAAAAGGATTGGTATGGGTGATAGATCCATCTAAGTATGAAACTAAGAATTAAAATATGGAAATTACGGTTCTAGAATACAGTGTAAATGTTATAAATCTTGTCAGTATAAAAATAATACATTTTACAGAAATCAGGGGTTGTGAGTCGTAGTAGGTCAATCCACATTGTGTAAAATGGAATTATAGTTTTTAAATGACTGTGATCTCTTAATATTTGTGAAATATTTTGTCTTAACCTTAAACTACTCTTTTAGGAACCAAAATTGCTTTTTATGAAGAATTTTTCTTTTTCTTCAGAGATCAGTTTTAGTTCACTTTTTCTTTTGTTAAATTCAGGAAGAATTACATGTTATGCTTTTTATTATGAAACAGCATATTTAGTGTGATCTCACTGTTGAAAATTTCTATACATTCTACTTATATGTGTGCACATTAGATAGACCTCTAGAATGTTGTTTACTAATAATAATAGTTTTTATTTCTGAGTGTAGGATTTGGGTTGATCTTTTTTTTTTCCTCTAATACCTTTTTATACTGAAAGAAATTTTTATAAAAAGTGTCAAAAACATTTAACAAAAGGGAGGTTTGGTTTTTACAGTATTTATAGGGAGAGTTCTGGATTTTTAGCAAGTAACCCAAAGGATGCTAAGTATTCTTTACTACTTTTAACTTGCATTCAAGAAATGAGTACTGCTTTGTTTGCCTTTAGGTTTGTTTTATGTTGCTTTATATAACATCCCTGTCAAGACAGTGTACTGTGGTGTCTTATAAAAACTTCAAGTTTGCCTTGATGTGATTTCTGGCTTTGTCATTTAGTAACTGTGTGATCAAATTATGTGACTTCTCCTCATCTAAAAGTGGGTGTTATATTTACTTCAGAAGATTTTTGTATGTACTTAAATTACATAAGCCACTGCTCAGAACTCAGGGTCTGTTCAAACAAGAAAGGCTATTACTATTTTAAAAGTATAAGTTGTATTTGTATATAAGTTTGTCTTTCTTTAATAATGTCCTTTTTAAAGTCATCAGTTTTAATACACATATGTTTGCACGTCTGTAAATTACTTAAAGTGCTCTACAATGGAATTTTCTCAGGTTTGAATTCTTGTCCTGGAACCTGTGCATCACCATAATGAGGCTTGTAATTCTTGATAACTATGACTTGGCTAGTGAATGGGCAGCCAAATACATCTGTAATCGCATCATTCAGTTCAAACCTGGACAGGACAGATACTTTACATTGGGTTTACCAACAGGTAAGATACCATTTTTGTTCCATTTTAGATACTTAAAAAATCATGGGATGGAAGAGTTTCCTTTAGTAAAATATGTTTCCCCTTTATTTCTTGCCATATCACTTATTGAACATTTTAGTATATAAAGCCAGAAACACATATATAACTATCTGGTATCTGTGTTTCATTACTGTTTCTTTTGTATTAAAATTATATATCACTTACCACTCCAAAATGCAAAAGGAAATATCCTGACTTCAGTGATGGTCATAATATTTTTGTACCTTTATCTAGTTATCTTTTGTTTTATTAAGGATGTTACTTTCATTATTTATATAATCAATTAATAGATTAGCCTTTCTAATGCCTGACGTATGTACTCTTGCCTCTTGGTTTCACCTCTCCTGCCTCATACACTTTATTACCTTATTAGCCTTTTATAATTTCTGTGTTTATTTTCTTTTTATGATAGAAGTATTATGACTGAACAATTGAAGACTGGTATGTCATCATGACAGAGTAAACATAAATATGAATTACATATTTTATTGTATTTAGTTCCCTGTTAAGTTGTTTCTTAAAAATTAACCAAGTGGGTCATTGATCTCATGGCACTTGCCTTGATACTGTTGACTTCCACAGGAAAGATTGTTGGACATGGAATCAGAGCTACCATTTTCTTGGTGACTTCAGGCATTTATTCCACCTCCCTAATCTTTGCTTTCCTTACCTTTAAGAAAGATAAGGATAATAATGCCCGATAATGCGGTTTGAGGCTCAGTAAGGCAGTGTTTATTCCACTCCCTTGTATAGTGTAAATACCATATAAATTTAAACTTCCCATAAGTGTGTCTTATTTAAACAGTATTTTTTTCCTTCTGCTCCAAGCACCATATGTGCTAACTATGTAAAAGCTACAATCATAGTTTTTTCCACCTAATTTCCATGAAAGGTATTGTTTAGCTTAAGTTATTATCTTGCTTTTTGTCTTTTGGTCTAGGGCAATCAATCTTGGGAAAATGACAAAGAGGGATTTTTAAAAATTGCATACACCAGACTGGCACCCTCAGCATCCACATTTTTGATACATGAACCCAAGTGGTAGGACGTGGTTTCTGTATCAGTCTGCATACTGCATACTTGGGCTGCAACTGGCTAGCTGCTTTGATCACGCTGTCTTAAATATGACGTAGAAATAAACAATATTAGCTTGGGGGCAGAAAGTCTTCAAAGTCATGAATTCAGGCAGTTCTAAACATTTATTCGTGTGTTTAAATTTACAGGTTTTGCTTATTTTGGGATAATTTAACTGCTAGTAATACACCTGCCAGTGACATATCTTGGAAAACCTTTGTTGACATTTTCTACTTTCTTCCTTCATTGACCATTGATAGTATTAATCATGCTCTCTCCTCCTTGCTTTTGAAGTTTGAACATAGATTTCTGTAATTGTGTATAACATCCCATATTGTAATCATCCCTCCACCAAGCACAGTTTCTGGGCAATCTTTTCAGTGCTTATTGATGTGATCTTAACAAGCTTCACATGTAAGGGCTTGCGTGCTTCTTGCCTCCCAAACTTATTCCCTGATTCTCTTACTCTGAGTCATGATAGGAAGATTAGACTACTTGCAGTTCAAAGAATAGGCCTGGCCTTGGTGGCTTTACTTTCACTCATGTTGATAGTATGTTATATAATGAAAACTATATGAGCTGTGGAACCAGACAGAATCTCTTGCATCTCTGCCTGCACTACCATATGATTTGGCACCATATGATTTGGCAAATTCCTTTATCTTTTTGACCCAGTTCTTCATTCTCAAAATGGGAAAGATAATACCAGTTTCCCAGGGTTGTGAGATTTACATGAGCTGATATATAAAAATACTGGTATATAGCATCTAGCACATGGTAAACATACACATATTAGTGGGCTATAGTTCTTTGAGATGGAATTGTAAAATTTGTATAAATTATTGATTATAATTTAAAACAGTATGTTTGCATTAGCTTTAAGAAACTCTTTTAGTCTTCTCTGAACCTATATTTAGTATTTATAACCACTTGTATTATTCTTTTATCTCAGATAAAAGGCAATCTTTTTACTACCATGGAATTTCCTGTTTTTTTTTTTTTTTTTGCCAAAGACTATTTAGTTCTGTCATACTTCTGTCTGCCACTTGAGTAGAAATTTTGTGTGCAGATGTTTTGTTTTGTGATGGTGGATATTATTAGGAATTAATCAATACTCCAGTCAGCACTGGGAGGGCCAGATCACTTGTTAAGAATGCAGTCAAGCTAACCTTCCAGTTTTTAGTTAAAATGAAAAAATACAACAGATTTGAAAATGGAAGCCGTCTTCAAGTGGATAAATTTATTAATCTTTTTTGTGCTATGTCAAGAGGTACTATCAAACTTATTTTAGTTTCATAAAACATGTAAAAGAATCACATTTATAAAACAGTTAAAATCAAGAACTCAGATGAAGGATCCAAAGCCAAAATTCCATTTCCCAAAGGTCATTTTACTTTATACATTTTAGCTGATACATGCTGAAGATAACACAAAATAGGAAACAGAACCTCCAGTTAAAATCATAAAGGCTAATGTTCATCAAAGAGTCCTTGCCAATTTCTGAGTCTATTTTGAAAGTAGAGACAATATTTAAATTTAGCTCTTATTTCCCTTTTGATTGCATTAAATGGTCAATTTGACCTTTTTATATTTGTTTATATGATACAAATCCTGAAAAAAAGCTTTTTCTCAAAAGGTGAGGTGTTTATTTTTCTTTTAATTCAAATGTGCTTTCTATAAGTTTCTAAGCTTGGAATATAGAACATTAATTCCAAATAGTGAACAACTCTAGAATAATTTTCTAACTATAATTTCTATTGACAGATTTCCAGTTTTATTCAGCAAATTCTAATTTACTAAGATTTCAGGGTACTTTGCAAATGTGTATATGATTCAAAATACATTTGTTAATTGAATGTGTACTTAAATTATTGTTTCCCTCGTAAATTAAAGATAGAGAATATCATTAAGAGAGTAAAGTAAATATAACCTTTTAAAAAAATAGATTATTCATGTTATGTTAGAAAATGGAATTTCTTTCTTTTTAGGGAGTACACCTTTGGGATGTTATAAAAAACTAATAGAATATCACAAAAATGGAGACCTTTCTTTTAAATATGTGAAGACCTTTAACATGGATGAATATGTAGGTAAGCTGTATTACTTGAATATATTATTTGGATGTGTTATATTTTAAATAAAATGAATATTGTCTAAGAATTAGTATATTATTTGCATTTATGTTTTGAATGTAATGTGATTATTTCTAGAAGATACTGTACTGCCTTGTTATGAGGTTGGGAGTTTATATTTTTAAAAACACTATATTTTTATGATGTCAACACAATATCCTGGAGGAATATGGGACTAGAAATCAGAAGATCTGTTTTCATTCTTGGGCTCTGCCACTTCCCAATTCTGCAACTTTGAGCCAGTCCCTCAGTTCTTTCTTTTTTTTTTTTTTCCCTTAAGGCAAAGTTAAAACCAGTGTTGTGGTAATCGAGAACCATATATGTAAAAGTAATTAGTAGAATAAAGATTTTTCAAATATAAGCATATTTATAAGTGTGGCTATGAAGCTTTTGTTATATTGATTGTTAACTTGCTTAACAGGAAAGATGTATGATGCGAATAAACTCTTGTTTTAAACTTTGAACATAGGAATACATTTCTTTTAAGATTTTATTTATTTATTTGACAGAGAGATCACAAATAAGCAGAATAGCAGGCAGAGAAAGAGAGGGGAAAGCAGGCTCCCTGCTGAGCAGAGAGTCGGATATAGGGCTTGATCCCAGGACCCTGAGATCATGACCTGAGCTGCAGGCAGAGCCTTAATGCACTGAGCCACCCAAGCGCCCCAGGAATACATTTTTAGTGGTAACCTAAGTGATAGCCAGAGAGTTGTGATTTGAAATGCTTTGCATGCATATAGGAGAAATAGGTGAGAAACATTGACCAACATTTCAGATGTATGGCCAATTAATTTATGTTGAAATTAACACATAAATCAGTTCCATTGGTGGAAGTTAGTGCACTTGAGAAATGGAGGACAATGATTAAATGCATGTGAACTAGACTTCTTTGTTTGAATTCCTGTCTTTCTATGAGCTAGGTGATCTTGGGTAAGTTAACATTTCTGTGCTTTTGTTATTTATAAGATGAGAATGATAAAAGTAATTCCATAGATGTTCTGTAAATTATTTGAATTAATACATACATGTAAGGTGATTAAAATAACATCTGGCATGTAATGAGCACGTATTTCACATAAAAATTTCTCTTTAGGGGCTCCTGGGTGGCTCAGTGGGTTAAAGCCTCTGCCTTTTTTCTTTTTTTTTTTTTGGCTCAGGTCATGATCCCAGGGTCCTGGGATCGAGCCGCACATCGGGCTCTCTGCTTGGCGGGGAGCCTGCTTCCTCCTCTCTCTCTGCCTACTTGTGATCTGTCTGTCAAATAAATAAATAAAATCTTTTAAAAAAAAAAAAAAAGTCTTTAAATTGGATTTAATTTGGATATCCATTGGATATGGAATAAGAAGGTTATATATTTTAAATAGCATTTATGGCCTAATCAGAAAAGTGAACTTTGGATTTATTTCTGGAAGTACTTACATTTATATTTATTAACATTTTATTTAGGACTTCCCAGAAATCATCCTGAAAGCTACCATTCTTATATGTGGAATAACTTTTTTAAGCATATTGATATAGATCCTAAGAATGCTCATATCCTTGATGGGAATGCTGCAGATTTACAAGCAGAATGTGATGCTTTTGAAAAGAAAATAAAAGAAGCCGGAGGAATTGACCTCTTTGTTGGAGGTAAGTAAAACATTTTGTCTTTTATCTTACCTTTGTGTAATGTAGGGAACACCTGTAACTGTCTATAATACCCATTTATTCAGCCACTGGTTTTTATTTTATTTTCATCAAAAGGTAATATTAAGGTTGCAAGTTAGAATTGTTTAAATTATGTCTTGAGAAATAAGTTCCAATACCTGCTAAACTTTTATGTCTTTAGAATTAACGGTTTACCACATCTTACAAAATGAGTGATGTTTTTTTCCTAAATGATAGTTCTTATCTTTTATGCTTTCTTTAAATTTCCAACCCCACTTTCTTACCAGATTACAAAGTTAAATCTCTGACAAAAGTTTGCATGTGGAACACATGGATTTTAGCATTTCTGTATTGATTGCTTAAATTGCTTCAGTTCACTAAAAAAAATCAGTTAAGAAGTAAGACTTTACCATCACCCTTTAGTTAATGTGAACTAAGCTGTATAACTGTCTTTGTAAACTCCACATGAATAAATGCTTAATTGGCTAAATTCCACTTAAAATGTGTATATACATCTACATGCATGTGTGTGTTCATAATGTACCATTGAAAATAGGAAGTTTCTTTGTAACGACAGCATGGTTTTCTGTTCTTATGAAGCCGGAGACAGCTAATTAATTACCATAAAAATATAACATCAACTAAACTGAAACCAAAATGCTTTTTGCTAAAGCTTTTAGTATTCAACTAAATGTACTAAAGCTCTAAATTTAGTTCGCCAGATATATCTTATATTTAATTTATTAAAAGACTGCTTAAAAGTATATGAATTAGATCTTCACTAGTGCTGAATTGAGGCTGACTGATGGTTGAGGTGACCAGGTATGGTTGCAGTGGTTGATTGCCACTAGGGAAGATTGGGTATTACAGTCAGACGTGATTTCGCATTCTGTTTTGGTCAGTTATTACGTGTATGACCTTGGGAAGTTTATTGAAATTCAGTAAAACTAAGTTATTTGTAAAACAGGCATGACTATTAACCATTCCAAAACTTGGAAGAATTAACCATGTTAGAACATGTAAAATGCTTGGTGTGTAGTTGGTACTCCATTAAGTGTTACTTCAGTCTTCTCTTAATTGTTCCTTTAGTTCATTAAATTTACTGCTTTTTTACTGAATTACCTCTAAGGGTATCCAGTGAGATTAAGATTCTTTCTTTGAGGAAATTCTTTTCTCTACCTAACAGAGCCAGTGTCATTTACTTTCTTTCGTAGGTGAGATGGTTTTTATCTGAGCAAGAATCCAAGCTAGACGATTTTGCTTTTCATAGTAGAAAAACAATCTGGGGGGTTTGAGGTGGCGGGGGTGGGTGGGAGGTTGGGATACCAGGTGGTGGGTATTATAGAGGGCATGGCTTGCATGGAGCACTGGGTGTGGTGAAAAAATAATGAATACTGTTTTTCTGAAAATAGATAAATTGGGAAATTAATTAATTAATTAATTAAAAAAAAAAAAGAAATTTACCTGTGTTTGAAATAAAATTTGCTAATAGTGCTTCAGTATTCCTGGAAAACATTTGTATTCCAGTTTTGTCAATATTGTTTAATTCTGAAATAATTACTATTTGTAGTTGCCAATATCAAGGCAATGGCAATCCGTATTTGAGAATGTTTAAGAAATGCACTACTCATGCATTCTTCAGGTTTTCTCCATACCAGATCAAGTAGAATTACTATAATGTATACCTAATTACTGTTATGTAATTATACCTATTATATCTGTATTTTAGTTATATCAAGAAATATTTTCACTCCTTTACCATTATACAAAAAGGCATGGAGCTAATAGAGTTTCATTATTAAAAATGACTTAATGAAAAATATATTTTTTACTTCTTTATTTGGATATCCTTTTTTTTTCCTGTTAATTTAATTGGCTTACATAAGGATCCATGTGACAAATCCCTTGGGGATCCCATGCCAGAAAGTAGAATTTACGGGGAGGGGGGACCTAAAAACTCTTAACTCCATTTTCTCCCTTTGTCTGCTTTCTAGAAAGTACTTACAGCTAAATAATGTGTTTAAACCTAAATATCCCTTCTCAAAGATTTTTCATAGAACTTTCTTCTTTTCCTATAACTTTAAGTCACTTCTCATTTCTTTTTAGCTTAAGTTTTTTGGTGTATTTCCTCACTATAGGTCTTTTTTCCCTTTGAAACAGATGGAGCATAAATTTTACTTATGTATGTGTATCACTGACTCTTACTACTAGAAAGAACTTTACTTTGTTTTCTAACCAATTTTTGTCTTAAGCTTCCTGTAGACATTCTCTTTGGACCAGCCAGCCAGTTAATCAGTCAATAAATAAGATTTCCTTACCTCTTCCATTAGTATCTTCACTGTAGTCATGTCATGATCCACGGTCTGCCATTTTATATTTACCATCCAAAGGACATAATTACTCTGTTGATAGTGGGGAGAAGGGTTAGCTTATTGCATTATCTTTGAAGTTTTTCCTATTTGGGGTACCCTATTATTGGATGTATATTCATGAAAGAATCTCATTTGATTCTTTGCCTTTGTTGATCTAGGTTTGTTATTAGATTTTCAAGATGAGGCTTGGTATTTGGGTCTTACCACTTACCCTTCTTTTGTTCCAGGGTTTGTTGGTTAATAAAAACACTAAGAACTGAGCCAAATGGGATCAAAATATCAGCCTTATTAAAGGTAAAGTTGGATTAGAGGTTTCAGGTTGGGCTTGAGGCCAAAATGGAGTTTCCTATCCTTCCCCTCTAAACTGGGAATAGTAGAATGAGGACCTCAAGACTATGAATCCCCCGTGTCTTACTCCTGGGAAATAGAACAGGAATTCCCTTTCCTATGTAGAAAAGAGAAAGGAAATATATACTGCCAAAAGTTGTTATTCTCCCTGTGACAATAGAATTGTTAAAAAAAAAAAAAAAAGAGTAAAGTGTGTCATGCAATCCCTGACCCACCTCCAGCAATAAAATACACAAATACAAAATTCTGTAGATAAAATCTAAAGATATTACGAACTTTAAAAATTTTTAAGGTACTATTTTTAACCCTTTCCTTTGGGTACATGATTAGAATTTTTGGTTTGCAAGTAACTGTAATCTACTTTGGGACCAAAAGTGAATTAACTGGAATGACTGTGGGCTAACTTGCAGAATTGTTAGAAGAGTTGAAACAGCCAAGTCTGTGGAAGAACAAGAACCAAGGAGCTTCAAATTTCCAAAGCAGGAGCTCACAGATACTCTCCTGCAATGCTATCATCAAGATACCTCAGCTGTAGATGCCTGCCTTCTTTTCTGCACCCTTGCGCAAGGTTCAGATTTTCTTGAGAGAAATTCTGTTTCAGCTTGGGATGAGTATTTGTCAGTAGACCACAATCACTTTGACTCAGAGAGATACGGAGTAGATAAAGCTCCCCCCACATTGTGAGGGGGGCAGACCAAGGTAGAAGGAAGAGAGAGAAACTATACTGAGCATACCAAAGAATAGTAACCATCTATTCCTTTTTCAGCCATTATTTATTGAGGGCCTCCTATCTGATGTATTTTTCTAAGAGGTAAGGGTATAGTAATTAAGAGCAAGTCCTTATTGCAATGAAATTTACATTCTACCCCACAGAACTGTAGGAAGACAGAGAAGTCCTGTAATCCAGACTCAGGTTTTAGAGATGTTTCATAAAGGTGTAAATATATTAGTTTAGACTTAAAGCCTGAATGAGAATGTGACGTGGTTTTTAAGATCTCATGATTATTTTTTTTTAAAGTTTTGTAAAGCTTTGTGAAACATTCTGAATGCTTTTAGAACATTTCTATCAGAAAGCTCAAATTTCTAATAGCTACTTATAGTCAGTAAGGAAATATATTACCATGAACCACTGCTGATAATTCAGTCTTACTGTACTCTTTTGTATGACCCACAGTACTAGTTAGAACACTAATGTTGATCCTTAGGGACTTCCTATTTTTTCTGGAACTTTTATTTTCCTGGTTCCAGCCTTTTCTCCTTATATATACATAGAGAAATACAAATATTTACAGATGTGTACTTTAGGAGGAGAAACTATAGTTTTAGAAATCTAGAGAGAAATGGCATTTCTGTAATTTAAAACTTATATTTATAGGCAGGTATATGTATGCTAATGGAAAGATCCATATATATTAACTATATGTAGGTCAAACATTATGTCACCATATTAAAAATTCCTAGAATGTGGTGCTTTGGTAGCTTATATTTGTTCCCTAAGATTTTCATTCTTCTTTGTTCCATCAAAACCAGGCTATTCTTTGTCATATTTTACTTTGTTGTAATCTGGGAGAAATTGGTTTGAATTATAGGCTAAGAGTCAATAAAATACACATATCTATCATTAAAGTAAAATGTACAGTATAAATGTAACAGGTATTTCGACTCAGAACTTGTGGGTTTATTTTTTCATGGAGGTTGTGAGAACTGTGACTAGTTAGTAGGGTACACATATGTAAAACTTGATTTATTCATGCCATGGAAAGATTCTTCATTTTTAAAAAAAAGATTAACTTCCAGTTTCATTCAAATAAGGAATATCACATTTTTATCTACATTTTAGAGGCAGTCCTAGAATATTAGAGCTGGCAGTATGTCTCTTTAAAGGAGTGTTTTCAGGTTGTGGTGGTTACCCATTATTAGGCCATGAAATAGAGTCATTTACTTTCTGCATTTCTCTTTTGTACATTTTGCTAATGAAATAGAATGACTCCTAGCAGGGTAAGTATTGTTTTCATGCAGTTCTTGTTCTTAATTACATTTGCATGTGTGTATATGTGTGCTAGATTACAGTGTCCAATAGATTTCTTCTAGTAGGCTGTAGTCAATACGTCTGAAGAAAACTACTGCCCTATATGGTCCAATCTAGACATTTTTGTAAGTGAGGAAACTCTACTACAGGGAGGTCCAGTAACTACTGCCACCGTCTAGACTAGAACCAGGCAGGTTAAAGGGTTGACCATTGAAACCACTGGGTTAGGCATCAGAAGATTTGGATTTGAGTTTTGTCGCAGTATTTACTAAATTGTTACCTTGAGCAGTCATGTATTTTCCATGCATGTCTGAGTTTCCTTTTGAGCTCAAAGAAAGCTTGAGGAGATGAGGGAAATAGATATTCCTAATAAGATTATCTCATCAGATTGTTAAATATATGTGTTGAGATGTGAAAATACTTTGTAAACTCTGAAGTGTGCTAATACAAGCTAATATGCTAAATTCTACTGTTGTTACAATAATGCTAGCTCTGTGCTAGGTGTATGGAATATATTGAAATACTTGTTGAGTCAAATACAGGAACAAATATTTTAATGCAGCATTAGAAATTCAGCTACCCTATAAAACAAGGTGAGCCTGTTTATGACTATTTTCTCTTAAAAACAAGTTGAACATTGAGAAATCTTACTTTATGTGTCTATGTGTGTGTATACTTCTTTTAAAAGGAATTGGTCCAGATGGTCATATCGCTTTCAATGAGCCAGGATCCAGTTTAGTATCAAGGACAAGATTAAAGACTCTAGCAATGGACACCATTTTGGCAAATGCTAAATATTTTGATGGAGATTTGTCGAAGGTGCCAACTATGGCTCTAACAGTTGGTGTGGGGACAGTGATGGATGCAAGAGAAGTAAGAATTCAATGTTCTTTGATGTCTGTAGATTTTGGAGGAATTATGGCACCAGATAATTTTGGTTACATCCTATTCACTATGTAAATTGTTATTTAGCTTTCAGTGACTTCTGTCAGTCTCATTGCCATGTTGAGAATCCAAGTAAGTCAAGTCTTCTGGAGCTTATGTAAACTAAGAATCAGGCACCACCCCTTCTGGAATACTGCTACATTTTCTGCTTCTTCACAGTTTGAGTTTCTAAAATCATACTGCTCAAATGGTCTGTTATTAAGTGAAATGGTCTGGTGAAAGGTCTGTTGTAACAAAGATGCAATGCTGGTTAACACTAAAGTATTTTTGGAGGCTCAGGATAATTTAGTGTCAAGTACTTCTTGACTGTGGGAAGATAGCCAGTTAGTTTCCAGCAGAAAAAGAACCCATCGAAGGCTGAATCTGTTCCAAATTTGGGATACATAAGAAGGCAAATAGTCTGAATAGACCCGGCCTAATTTTTAAATTTTTAATTGGGCTTTCATTTCCTTCCCTGAGAAAAACAGAACAAATTGTAGTTGGCTCGTGATTATCAGTGGTTGTTACATGGAAACTCCATTCCTTCCTGATAACAAGATGGGAGAGGTTCAGAGGAAAGCACACAGACAAGTTATGATGAATAAGAAATGGATCTTAATGTAAATAGGACTAGACTTGAACATACAAATAGAACTGTCATTCAGAATGTGGTTTTTCATCTAACAATCATCAGTATGTGAAGAAAGCCCTTTCACGAGTTGAAATTCTTAGTAATTGAGAAAGATTTTAGAGCAATTGTATTTCTAAAATACGAAACTGAAAGTTATACAGATAGATTTCTTACATTTAACAAGATTTAAGTTGTAACAAGCTAATTCTTAGAGTGAACAGAGAGTTATTTAGATACTGAATTTTTTTTTTCCTTTTGGTTTTTCCAACAAAAGTTTATGATGCCACTCATCTCACAGTACTCACTCGCAGCATGATTACAGAGAAAATTATTACGGCAAAACTATTTTAGGACTTAATTATTTTCTCAGGGGCCTTAGTGTGCTCTTTTATGTCATTCTTTGGAAACAAGTATCATGTCATCATACTTAGTGATTTTCCTATCTTTCATTGTAAGGAGCTTAATGTATACAGATTTTCATTTGCCAGTGATTTGAACCGTGATGTGGGCTGTTCTTCAATTTTAGTTTCATTAAGAACAAATACATTTAATAAGATTTTGAATCAGTGTGTGGGGAAAATGCTATTGTTAGATGAAAAGTACATATGAATGGTAAAATAAGTTTCTAAATGGTTAGTGCATCAGGAAGAGCTTCACTGTCTGTCAGCTCTGTTAACGAGGACCTTCTGTACACACCTTGGAAGTGACACCCTGGAAGTCATTATAGGTTCCCTTAAGACTTGGGAATTAGCAGCTAGATAAGGAGCCATACCGATCACTGCTTTATCACTCTTTCCTGGGCTTGAGGCTTTTTACGCTGATGGTATGTGTGAAATGCTCTACTTTTCCAGACTTTGCTTAGCTAAAATGGCACTTTTCAGTTTTCAACTTTCAGAACTCCCTTTCTTGACCATAATTCTTATAGTCAAAGTTACTTACATTTTCTCTTAGACCACTCTGTTATTTTCCTTTGTAGCACTTTTCATAATTTCTGATTTTTTTGTATGTTTCCTGGTTTAGTATCTTTTTTCTCATTAATTTACAATCTCTGTGAGTTTATGGGTCACGTATATCTAGCACCTTAAACTGCCTGTCATGTAATAGGTATTTAATAACCATTGGGAATAGTGTGAATGAATTATGTTCATAATTCATGTCAGACAAAGTTCTATCGACAGCTTCGTTATTTACTTGAACCATCAAATCTGATTTTTGTTGACTTTTGGCTCTTTGCCAAATTCTAAATCTACCTTCAAAGGATTGAAATTTGTTTTTACTGAGGTATATTTAAAGATAATATCATATATTTTAAAGGTAATTTCAAGAGAAAACAAATCATTTTCCAATATTGCAACATCTTTATAATTGTTACATATAATACTTCGGATATTTATTCTTAAGGTGACATAGGAAAAACCAAAAAATTTTAAAATCTGCTTTTGATTTTGCTACCTTACTGAAAATCACCAAGGTCAGTAATGATTTCTTCGTTGCTAACACTGGCATCTTCTCTGTAGGTTTTACCCTACTGGGTCTCTTTTCATCACCTACTGCTGTTGACTACGCCTCCCATCATAAAACTCTGCCAGTAGTCCTCTTACTTTCTGAGCATTTCTTCTCAGTCTCCTTCTCAAGCTTTTCTTCTTCATCTCCCTTTTGAATATTGCTGTTCCCTAGGGTTTCATTCTGGAGCTGCATATTCACTCTGCATGCTTTGGGGCATGACTTTTTTTTTTTTTTTTTTTTTTTTAGTTTTATCACTATTCCAAAAAGGTAAAGTACTCTTAATACAGTGATAATAATGTATCTTTATCTTGTACTCCTTCTGAAGCTGCCGTTTTAAATTTCCAACTTCCAGCTGACATCTCGATATTTAGATGCCCTATATTTAAGCTGTCCAAAAATTAAATTTATCCTTCCACGAAATTTGTCTTTCTTCTGAATATTCCCTGCCTTGCTGAATAGCAACACTCACCATGAAAATTATCTGAGCTTGAAACATGTGGCCATTCTCGGTTTCTTTATATCTCATTAGTCACCAAATCCCAACCATTTAACAGATAACTTAGAGGTAAATAAGGATCCTGCCCTCCATCCCTACTGCCTATTAAGTCTTTATATCCATTTTTTTCAAGGATTATTGCAAACTCCTTCTCAATCACAAAAATGATAAAGATTCATTCTGATATATATACACTTAGATTTGCGCATGTTCTCTGAATTGCAGGCTTTTAGGAATTTGGGACCCAGAGCTTGGATTTTCTATTAGTTCGTGAGGGTATTCTTTGTCTTGTGTGCTTTAAGGGCTGTTCTTACATGTAAATAGATCCCTAATCCTTCTTTAAATCTAGGTTTTGTGTCAAGACAACTTTGATAACATCTGTTTCATAAAATAGTCTTCAGGCTTCTTTCTCTAACTTTCAAAGTAGTATCTGCTGTGTTGATTGGATTAGAGCAGTTTGGTGTATCATTCCTGGCTATGTAAATTCTTTGTTGACCCTCAGTTCTGCTTTTGCAAAACAGCTCTTTTCTTTCTTTTTTCTTCATTTTCCTGGTCACTTCTATCAGTATCTAATCAGTATCTAATGTATTAATAAATACCCGCATTATGGTTTATTCAGTAACACTTCATAAGAAGATACTATTTTATTTTCTTAAACCAGAAGAGAATTACTTTATGCTTGCCTTTTACCTTGAGGAACAAAAATAAATACCTCGAACTGTGAAGAAATATGTAGCTATTTTTATTTTACCTTCGAGAAGAATATTCATGCTAACATCTTTCTTTAAAAAAAAATAGAGCTTTTTTAGTCATTTGAAACAAATTTTAAGAATTAACATGTCATGGTCATGACTTTTCAGGTAATGATCCTCATAACAGGTGCACACAAGGCATTTGCTCTCTACAAAGCGATAGAAGAAGGAGTAAATCACATGTGGACTGTTTCTGCTTTCCAGCAGCATCCTCGAACTATTTTTGTGTGTGATGAAGATGCTACTTTAGAATTAAGAGTTAAAACTGTGAAATACTTTAAAGGTGAGCATTGAAATTTCAGAAGCAGACTGTGAGAATGTCCAATGGTAGATGACAATTAAAACTTAGTAGACTGTGGAGTTAACATCCTGCTCTGTGCCTATTGAAACCAGCATTTTGCCAACACAGTAGCCAGTTCTTTTTAAGGAAAAGAAAAATCTCACCTCAAATAATAGTAGCTTTCAGAATAGTTTCCTATTTTTTTCTTGAAATCCAAAATTTAATAAATATAAAATATTTTACTTTCATATTGTATATAAAAGATGAAATAATCCAAAAGGAAATACATATGTTACAATGTTCTTTTCTTTGTTTCTCTGTCCCACCTTCCTCACCAAGCTATGGTTTAGAGTCTAATCAGCTTATAAATTGGGTCACCCACAATTTCAAATTATTCCCATACACCAGTTAATAATGGTTCAGTGTCAGAGCAGTATGGAATGAACTCTGCAAGTAAGCAGGGGTTTGACTGCCCACACTTCTGTATGTAGCTTGTCCTTTTGACTCTTCCTGCAGTCTAGTTCAGTAATTCTCAAGCCTTACCATACCCGGTTGTATATTTGAAACCACATGTGCTTGATGTAATGGGTGATTTAAGAGATTTTCAAGGAAAATTTGACTATTTAGAAACCATTCCCTGCTTAAGAGTGAATTCCACATATAGATAAACACACATAACAACCTGTATAAATAGGTGCTGTTTATAAAGTACTTGTATTTCATATAGCTGATACGGAAATATTATATAGCTGGTCATATATGTATATATATGTGTATATATGTTTATATATCCATAATTCATAGTGTGTGTAGTATGTGTACTGTTGATATTACATGAATATGTATTTTTAATCTTTTTACTCTAGTTACTGGGTGTTTATTTAACATGTATTAGAAAAAAATACACTAAACTGATCAAACCTATATTCCATGATATCAGTATTGACAGAGATAAAGAAGGTACCATATTTTACTGCCTCTGAGACACATCTTTTTTCAAATCACTCTTGACTGAAATTGGGATGTGTTTAAAATTGGTCATTATCAGTTACCTGGTAGCATTTTTTCTTAATGGTACATAAAATAATGTGTCTTACAATCTTCAGCATTTCATTCATGAAATAATAGTATATGATTTTAACTTATAAGTTAATTTAAAGGAAATCTTTAACTTATAGTTCATGTAAATGGTGTGAATGTGGCAAAAATCTTGAAGATGAATCACAAATGAAGTTTAATGACTTGTGAACAATCAAAATTTTGATCCTGCTTATAGTTCTTTATTTGCACTTAGCTGTTGTGAGTACTTTCCTGTTTCCCTGTTCTTCAAAAGCTTTTTTTTTTTTAAAGATTTTATTTATTTATTTGACAGACAAGAGATCACAAGTAGGCAGAGAGGCAGGCAGAGAGAGAGGAAGGGAAGCAGTCTCCCCGCTGAGCAGAGAGCCTGATGCGGGACTTGATCCCAGGACCCTGGGATCATGACCTGAGCCAAAGGCAGCGGCTTAACCCACTGAGCCACCCACGTGCCCCTTCAAAAGCATTTTAATGGCTTTACGAGTAGATGTATTATAATTTACTTAAATCATTCCTTACTGTTAAATGCTTAGATTATTTCCAGTCATTTATATTTTTATCAAAAATTATTTTTTACCAAGTCAAAAAAGTATCAAACTGAAATATTGTCAAGTTTTTAAATAAGTTGGCAGGTAAAAGAGAAAGATCTGTGATGAGTTGTGAATAAGAGCCCTTGTGTGAAGTTTTACCCATATATTTCCATGTAGTCTTTCATTTTATTACAAATACTAGATTCCTTGAAAAAAATAACAGAAGGAATCCCTATTATCCACATATTTTAATGCCAGAGATTTATTTAACATTCCATGTCCTGGTACCAGCAATCCTCAGGTAAACCCTTGTGCTTATCAGATGTTGTCAGTTACGTTTGTAATGTTTACATTTTAGTGAAATAAATATTTAAGAAGATACTTAATAATAGGCAGTACTTGTATGACCAGGCATTCCTCAAAATGCATTATACTTGATTTACTTAATTCTCACAATTCAGTGAAGTGGGTATTCTAAAAATCCCATTTACAGATGAGCTAACAGGCTTAATAGAGATGTTAAGTCACCCAAAGTCATAGAGCTCGTATGTGGGCAGAGCTGGGTAAGTGAAATCAGGCTTATGTGGCATCTGGGCTTTTGTCCACTGTTTATACTGCTTCACAGAAGAGGAGTAAAACTCTGGCTATCTTTATCGTATTTCTGTTTGTTGCGTTGCTTTCATACCATAATAATTGCTTCCAAAAAGGTATAGACATAGGTTGAAGAGCTTTTAAAACACAAGAGATGTAGGTGATTACATGTATTTTGTTCTTTAATTCATCTATCCAGATTCTAAACTTTTCTGAAACATTTTGAAGTATAGACTGTTGATGAGAGAATCGCTGCACTGCTCTTTTGAGGACATTGTATTTTCTACTATGGATCTGTATATATTTCTGGAGAGGTTCAGGGTATCAGCCTCAGAGTGCCTCCCATCAATATGGAAAAAAATGGAATTGAGATATTATTCTGGGCTGTATGCAGACCTCATTTTACAGTAAGGGATTTTAATACAGGGTAGAAGTGAATATTCATAAACTTACATGTATTATAGGTATAGTTTTATATTTTGCCATATTCTCGAGTTATTTTATCACTTCAAGATGTACTGAAGAATATGTATCCTATAGTTATCTTTTGTAATTATTCAGATTTCTGTTACTACCCTTTCTTCTGCCATCACTAAAATGTACATAAAAGGGCTCTAATTATTTAGGTCCTAAAGAAAATCTAGGTCAACTGCATTGAAAACAATAAAAAACATTAGCAAGTAGAAGTTCATTTCAGTATATACCTTTTGGAAGATACAAGTAAATCACAGGAAAACAGTCTAGTATTCGATGTTTTTTTCTAATTTTTTTTTGTTTTTTATTTTATATAAAGCCTTTATGTCCTTGAGAATATATTTTCAAGACCTCATCATTATGGTGAACATTTTTGTTTCAACCTTTGTAAGCCCTCCTCAGTAGCTTGATTGAATGAGTTCAGATTAAGTCAAAACCATAAAATTGACATTCAGAATCTATAACATTTAATAACTTCTGGCAGCATGTTAGGAAGTCTATACATTTTAGTACTCAGAATTTATTTTTTTCTGTTAATTATTTAAGTAGTCATAATTTGTTTCTATCAAAATCTTGTATAAAAATTTGTCAGTTTTACCTTAAATCATAATAAATTCTTTATGTATCATCCAAAATACATTTCTAGTTTGGAAACAGCCTTATATGTAAAAGTTACAGCCAATGTATAGTTAAACTTTAGAGTTGAATTTTTAATGTTTATTCTGATATTTTGTGTTTTCAAGCTCTGATGTATTATTTCCATGATTAAAGCTGTAAGTAAGTGATAGATGAATTGTATCAAGTAGAATGATCCTATTAATTGCAGCTGCTTCTCTGTAAGAGGTTACATCTTCTAAACTGAGTGGCTAAAATTACCACTGTTTTTGTTGTCCCCTCTCCTCCTGAGTTGATCTCCAGTTGCTATTTTACTGCACTTTACATTCTGGTTGTTGAAATGGATTAAACTTCTCAGTTAAATCCTGCTTTAAATAGGCTTGGTTCTGTTTAGAGATAACCATATGGTAAATAGTTTTCATTACCAAATACTACTTCCGCACTATAAAAATTACCCTTTAATGTATAATTTTGGTAAATACAAATTATATTTTCCAGTTAGTGTCATCAGCCAAGAAAACAGGCCAAAATGCCTTTAAGTACATAATCTCTTGCATGGTATTAGTTTAAAAAAAAAAAAAAAAAGTATAAGAAGTATCTCTTTCTGAAAGTAGTTGACTCACCATCATAAAAAATTGGCACATTAAGTGATTTGAGAAGATAAAATGTAATATATTTCATTAAAATTAAAGCTCCACAAAGGTAGGGACTTAGGTTTTGTTCACTGCATTATTTCAGCATCTGGAAGTGTGCCTGGTACACTGGGGGCATTTGATAAATTGTGGGTGGGTAGTTGGACAGGTAGATGGATGGGAGAACACAAGTCTGTGAAACTACCACCGTCTAAGCATTAAATGATGTAAGTCACCCTATGAAGCCCAAAGGATATTAAATAAAGAGCAAGAGTTAAATAGTAGTTGAAGAAAACTTTGAGTTGATAGAGTGGAAAGCCCTAGAAAATGGGTAGTAGCTCTCAGATTGGGAGGAAACAGCATAATTTCCAACAGCACAGATACAAGGAAGAGCTAACACAGGAGCAGAACAAGTTCCCATTAATAGACTAGAGAACAGTTAAAGTATATTGATAAAATGGGACTAGATTGGACGTATGTATGTATTCTTAGTAATCTCTACACACAACATGGGGCTTGAATTTACAAACCCAAAATCAAGTCACATGCTTTTCAGCTTAGCCAGCCAGGAGACCCTGGGCTAGATTATACTTTGAAAGCAAACGGGAATGTAGAGGTTAAGAGCGAAAAGGAAAACCAGGGTTCACCTCTTTTGGGTCAGGGACCGCTATGATAATCTGGTGAAGAGACGGCCCTCAGGAAAAAACGCACACATGCGCACACACTTGCAGACACAAATTTGTATATTAACATGGGAGAGTCAAAGACTCCTTGAACCTTCTCTAGCTCTATTATATCCTATGGTTGGGCTGTACTCGATTTCTGCCAGGTGGACAGCTTCCAGGTGTCATCAGTTTGGGAGTCAGAAACGATTCAGTATTGACTGCTCTCCATTTTTCGCATTTGAAGTTTAAAACTTTGGTTTTGTTTAAGTATGGAGTCCTCAACTTTTTAATGGCACCTTGGATTTTCTGATTAACCTCCTTCAGTAGTTTGTTATCACCCCAATTGTAAACACATGTCAAAATCGTGGCAAATAATTTGCCAGATGAATGGATAGGATAATACTTCGGAGAACTTACCTATCCCAGTTTAACAACAGTTCTCTGAGTTCCTGGGCTGAAGTCTGGTAGAGAAGGGCCAGAGGATCAAACTCAACAGCTTTATAGGATAAAATTAAAATGTATTAACCAAGTCAGTATTGAGATTTGTTATTTTGCCATATTGAAGCTTTGGAGGCAAGAACTGCTGCTACTCCAAAGGAATTTGTACTCATTCTGTATCTACAGCTCCATAAATAATTGTAAATTGCTATTTGCTAGGTAGTACAACCAAACCTTATGAAACATTTCTATTTAAAATACATTTTTCAGTAAGACTTAACTATTTTGTATCAGATGGGAACCAGCATACTTACGGTATCTTATAAATTCTTGTTTTCTAAGGTAAATGAGATAATTCAAAATTAAAAATAAAACTAGAACTGTGCTTTTTTTTCTTTTAAGGTTTAATGCATGTGCACAATAAACTTGTGGATCCACTATACAGTATGAAAGAAGGAAATTGAAGGAGATTGGAGCAAATTCTACTTGAATGAACAGGACACTTTTTAAGTAGTAGATGAATTTTCAGCTATGCAATATGATAAAACATGGGGATTTTTTGAAGATTGCATTTTTGAAGTCCAATATCTATATGTTAAACATTCCAGAATTAGAATGTGTCCATTTTATACTAAGGTTTAGAAGTAGTTGGCTGTCAAAAATAGCTGTTTATTATAAAGTATGGAAGCCACACAGCCACTCTGTAAAACATCTCAGAAATGAAATGTCTGTTTAAAAGTTTCAAGTCATTTTAAATTTGAAGAATCTATACATCAAATATTATTCATATGAACCTGGTGGCATTCTCATAGAGTTTTATTTTTTAATCACATAAAGACACTCCAAGCCTTTCAGGTATCAATCATTGCAAACCTTTACTTTTGGAATGTAATCTTTGTATTTTCTGTGCATTACACACAAGCTTTTCTGCACGTGGTTGCCTTAGTCATCTTTCTGCAGTAGCATTTGGACATCAAAAGTCCTGCTATATATTGTTGGAACAGAGAATCTGAAGAAATGCCAGTGCCTAAAAGTACAGTTTACGTCCTTCTGGAAAGTATGTCTAAGTGCATGGTTTTTGTGCACCACCTTCTATAGCACTTTTTTACAAATGTGCTCTTATTTTTATTTAATGACTTGGGTTCATGCTTTTAATAAAAGTATTTTGGCGATTATGAACTTTATACCTAGCAACACACTTAAAGAAATTCTTTTGAAGACAATTTTCTGATTATTGTTAAATTCATAAATGATTAGCTTTATTCCTGACTTACATGTCTAAAAGGATAACATGATGAAATATTTATAAAGGAATTACTGTAAACTTAAAATTGCCATTAACTTGCATCATTAAATTGCAAATAAAAGTATATTGTTTTTTATCTTTAACTCAAATAAAGCTTATAATAAATAAATGTTATCTAAATTTTATTTCCAGAAGTAAAACTGAATACATGCATTTGAGATAATCCAACATTAGTAGTAGTATTGATTCTGCATTTACTTTTTGTTTGTTGCCATCAGGCATTTAGGAGATTTAAGTTAAAAGACAATAATTCTACCTATAATTTAGTAGTTGCTTAGTGGGGAGTAAAAAATTCTCCCATTTCTTCAGCATATTTTGCATATTATAAGCCCATCACAGAGAAGCATTACTTACATAACTTAATAGAAATGTGACTGAGATGTATTTATAATTAAGTTCCTTAAAATAAAAATAAACAGCAAATAAAAAATAAAAGTAAATAAAACTTTGTATAAAATATATTCCTTAAATTCCAAATAATGTAGTTACAACTGCCTTGGGTGATACACATGGTCCTGAAATGACTAGTAAGTCATATCACCTTCCAGTCACACATCCGGTAATAAAGTACTGTGTTACTACAAACCACCCTATCTTAGAAAATGATAGTTTTATAGTGAAAAGGCTAAAGATAACTGTTTTGGTGCATGATTCAACTTGTTATTTCTGTGCTTTAAATGTGCTAGGTGAAACACAATTTAGATCTTTCCATCACTGCCCTTGATTTTAGGGGACTAGTCTGAGTCAAGCCCATGAACTCAAGCCCCTCAGCACACGGATTCCTGGCCACTAACTCCATAACTCAAAGGCTAAGCTGCTATTAAAGAACAAAGAAGCCTATTAGATTTCCACAAGGCAATCAAGCATGGCAGCTAAAAAATGGTAGGGTTTGGATAAAGAAACCACTGTTTGAATTCCAGCTCTGTCAACTACTGACACCGGCACAAATAAGTCTGAGCTGCCAGCCCTAGACGATAAGGTGGTAATAGTACCTGTACTTCAACTGTTGTATAGACTGAGGAAATGCCTACGGAGCTCAGCTCAATGGCTGTCATATAATCAATAAATGGTGGCTATTCTAATACACATACTTAAATTATTGTAAAGTTTGCAAAAATGTCAGTATTGTTAAGGTCCTCTGGGGAATATACTTAGAAGGCACACAACTCCATATCATGAAAATCATCTGTTTAGGAGAATGGTCAGGGGAGAGAACTTAAGCTTATACTAAAAAATTTGAAAAATACTTTTATCACTACTACTAATACTGCTTAAAGGAAGAGAACTAAATGTATCTAAATTATACACATACTAATAAAGCACAAATATTAAATGGTAGACACATGGTGCATACTTTGTGCCAGGTACCAACCTGTAACTTTCAACTGTTAATAATGGTAGAACAGAACATTTAGAAATTATATGTAAATGCTCTAGTTTCAAATATACTACTCAAAATACAAGTATTATGGAACCTCATATTTCAACTGTTCTATTATAGCTAGAGAGGACAGGGAAGATACCTGAGCAGATGATGTAAGTAGGACAAAGTCACAGGTTAATTAACTTCTATACACAATTTTAAGTAAATCCCACTATCTTACAGTTAGAATTACCTCATTATGTAATAATCCTAGTATAAAATACATTGATAGTCTTATCCCTAAAAGACATTTACTTCATTTAGTTCATTCAAGGTACAGAACAAAATTAAATGGCTAAAGTATCTAATTATTGTAATACAATTTACCCTCTGGTTTGTTCACCAACGGTGGAGGTAAGAACACATGCTTTGAAGCATGACAGCCATTTACTGGCTGTGTGACATCAAGTTAACTAAAGCTTTGTCTTAACTATGAAATCTAGACAATAATTACTAAAATTGCTATTAATAACAGCTACTGCTAACACCAAACACCTACTGCTTTGCACCCAATGCATGTTCATGTTAATAGCCCCTACCCTTATTTTAATTTAGATGTGTATTAAACTTTATTATTGTAATACAATTTACCCTCTGGTTTGTTCACCAACGGTGGAGGTAAGAACACATGCTTTGAAGCATGACAGCCATTTACTGGCTGTGTGACATCAAGTTAACTAAAGCTTTGTCTTAACTATGAAATCTAGACAATAATTACTAAAATTGCTATTAATAACAGCTACTGCTAACACCAAACACCTACTGCTTTGCACCCAATGCATGTTCATGTTAACAGCCCCTACCCTTATTTTAATTTAGATGTGTATTAAACTTTTATTTATAAAAGTTTTAACAAAAAGTAGACAGCACATGTTCAGCTAGAACGCTACTGACTTTTTAAATAATTGACTGCTATAAATCTAAATTTATGCAGCTAAACAAACTGATACTTAGGGGATTCTGAAAATATCATAGACTTGAATTAGATAGAATCTTAATTATGGGGTCGTTCAGTGTAAGAAAAAATGTGCATGAAAACAAAATAGTTAAGATTCACTAAACACTACTGTGTCATACACTGAGTATTTTAAACATACTATATGATACAATCTTCACAACAACCTATGGAGGTAAATAACAGCATAATCCTGACTTCACTAAAGAGTAAACAGAGAGGTTAAGTAATAATTTACCTTGCTCTAGTGAGTGGTGGAACAGAAATGTCAAACTGGACAATATGGCTTCAGAATCCAAGTTCTTAACCCACCCACTACTTACTTTTCAAAGAACGAATAGGTTCTTTAAACCTAAAAACCCAGAAAGCAACCAGCAAATTTTATAGTTTTCATTGTCATCAACATATAAATTATGAAAAAAATTAAAAGACACACAAGTTTTAATTTATGAAAATTCACTGTATTTTTTTCCACCAATTACTTATCACATTGTGTTTTTAGAACTTTTATGAAAGCATCTTTTGGAACTTCAATGTTGCCAATTTTCCTCAGTTTTTTTTTCCCTTCTGCTTGTCTCTTCAAAAGTTTCATCTTTCGGGTAATATCACCACCATACTGAAAAATATTTTTAAAAATTGAAAGTCCAAATCACTCCACAGAAAATCATACAAGTACAAACAGACATCAATAGAACTATAATAAGCTTACAGTTATTACCCATGAGGTAGACATCTGCAAAGTTACTTTTCTAATCACCCTCATAGCAGGTCATAATTTAACATCTCAAAGAATAATAAAGGGTTTATATATTTTTTAGATGGAGATGAAGATCACCAAGGAAACCCAACATCATGTTATGCATGTCAAGAATAATTATCAAGCCTCTTACTGATTCAAGTTTTAAAATTCTGGATCATATAGGCGTCGTCTAATAAATTCACACAGGCATAACTGTGCCAGTCTCACACTAAGGATTTAAAAAAGCATTAACCATTTACTTCTCATAACTGAGTTAAGAAATTTTAATAGAGGAGACCACAAACGGCAAAGCCATGTAGGAGAGGTAGATTTCAAATTGCCATACTCTTCCCAGAGTAAGACACAGTCATTGTCTTCAAAATTTCTCCTTATAAATTAGATCAATAAAACATGTTATCCTGATCATAACTATTACAAAAATACTTCATATAAAGGAAATTATATGTACTTCATATAAAGGAAATTTTTATAAATAGGATGGAAAAGTAAGAATGTTATCAAAATGAATATATTAACAGTCAAGCTGTGATATAACTATTTAAAAAGAAAACTAGAGATGAAATGGTTATTATAAAAACAATGGAAACCAATATATTTATATCTCCCCCTTTAAACTCAAGAAAACAGATATATTAATAAAAAGTAGAATACAAGCAAATACGTACACATTTTGCCAAAACGTTTTTCCTATAAGCTTTCACACTGTAAAACAAGAAATTTTATATAAAAATTTTATCATTTCAATATACTCTTCATAAGAATTTTATTTTCAAAAGCAATCTCCTCTTTGCAGATTTAAATAATCATGTCATACCGAAGTAAAACAGCCATAAACAAATAGCTCAAATGCTCTTGCATCTATTTTTATGTATTTGACATAAAACAGAAAATGGATTCAACATGAACATTAACATAAATTTTATTAAGAATAAAAAACATCAGGGCTTGTGGGTAGTCTTGATTTAGGCCAAATTCAAGAGTAAGTATAACATCCTAACAGCATTTCTGGCTCAACCTAAAACTGTTCTTACCACTACTACTTCCAAAAAATTGAAAAATGGTTATCACATTACTAACTCTACCACATGTGGGTTAAGAGTGACTAGGAATATAAAAAAATTTTTCTTTTATAAAGCCCTTTTCAGGGCAAACTAAATAATTTTAACATATCCACCCAAACAGATACAAACTAATCTATTTCTACAGTGTTTCTAAGAAATTTAGAAAGTTAAAAAAGTTCCATTTATATGTATTTCTTTTAAGATACAAAAATCTATTTTTTTTTCCCTCTAAGGTATCTTCTACCTCAACACACATGTTGGAATTATTTGCTATTTTAAATTGTGCTTTCCAGGATGTTCCCTAGTTATCAACTATGTTCTGCCCAATCTCTGGGTACTCATGAAATTCAAAACAATTAACTAAAACTAAATTGCCTTAGGAAATGAAATTCACTGCAAATATAGGCATAAAATTTGTCCCATGACTATGTAAAATGGTGGCTGTAATTTCACCACTACTGATACATGTAGGTTTGGGTTTAAACTACAACTGAATGGCAATTTCCAGCTAGGGGACACTTCTGATTTTCCAGAAACCAAGGAATATGTTACACAATATTTCCTGCACTTACTGTTACTAGTAGAGCAGCTTATTCCGTGTTCTGATTTGTGTATCACATCTCTCATACAAAAAGACCAGTTCTCTACATAAATTAGTCTATCTTCAATGTCTGCTACAGATCACATAATCAATCTACAATACAAAACTCAACATTTAGCATTCCTCTGTCAACTCTCTAATCTCTAAATTGGGTAGTTCTGAAAAGTGATATTAAGTGCTTCAAGTAAAAACCATAATTTAGTTTTATCTTTTGGAAGAGTATCTCCAAAACCTTTTTTTCCCCTCAAAACTTCTTAAGTTTCAGTTGCTATTAGTTTATAAGCCATACCTTACCCAGGAAATTCAGTAGTCATTCGGTAAATTGAGTGGAAATAAAGCAATTCCTCAAACCCATGCCCATTATATTATTATAAATAATATCACTAAGTGTTAAGTAAATCAACAATTATCAATTAAGTGGAATTAAAAATCAGATTAGTATTTATTTCTACATGTAGGAACAAAGTTTAGGCCAATGTGAAGTTAAATTTTTCAATATTATTTCATAATACAGTTCTAATCCTATCATTTCTAACCATTTGCCATTTCTAAGACAAGAACAAAAATGATTTCAACTCACGTTTCTCTTGCAATGATTTTACTTCCAACAGCAGCCTGAATTGCTATCTCAAACAGCTGCCTAGGAAGAGAATCCTTAAGACGTTCACATATGGCTTTGCCAACAGAGTGTGCTTTGTCTCTGAGAGAGAAAATGCAACTATTTACATATCATAAATATGAACATTTAAAGTACCTTTCTAGTCCATATGCATAATCAATGTAAAGGTGAGTTCTTAAGAAGATTCAAATGGAATTCATCTGTCATAAACATCTCTTACTCTGAATCATATGACTTTTCTGACTACAAAAACATTATGACCATTACAGGCAATGTAGAAAAACATATATAAAAACCATTATTGGGTGCCTGGGTGGCTCAGTTGGTTGACCGACTGCCTTCGGCTCAGGTCGTGATCCTGGACTTCCAGGATTGAGTCCCACATCAGGCTCCCAGCTCTTTGGGGAGTCTGCTTCTCCCTCTGATCCTCTCCTCTCTCATGCTCTCTCTCACTCACTCTCTCTCAAATAAATAAATAAAATAAAATAAAAAAAAACAAAAAAAAAACAAAACCATTATTGATGCCATTCCCTTCATCTACAGAAAACCAGTGTTAAACATTTTAGAATGTCTATGTTAAAAACATATATCCTTGGGGCACCTGGGTGGCTCAGTGGGTTGAGCCTCTGCCTTCGGCTCAGGTCATGATCTCAGGGTCCTGGGATCGAGTCCCGTATCGGGCTCTCTGCTTAGCAGGGAGCCTGCTTCCTCCTCTCTCTCTCTCTCTGCCTGCCTCTCTGCCTGCTTGTGATCTCTCTCTGTCAAATAAATAAAGAAAAATAAAATCTTAAAAAAAAAAAAAAAAAAAAAAAATCCTTCCATTATTTTCCTGCATGTTTGATATTTTATACTTTGAATCATAGTGAATATATGTCTAACCTTTTATTTAATAGGCATTTTTATGTCACTTAAGATTATTTCATAGTATAATTTTAATAGCTAAACAGGATTATTAAAGAGGTGCTCCACTATTTATTTTTATCAATTGGCTGAACATGTAGGATATTTCATTTTTCATTATAAAATTAATATAAAAAAGTCTTGTTCTTAAAAAAAAAAAAACTTTGTTCTCAATTTTAAATCTATCATAAAGTTTAAAACCGTTTCTTCTACATTACTCTGGTGAGGGAAATATTTCTTTCCAAGACACTCTTCTTTTTAGCTACTGCAATTCTATTCTTTCGCATTTAACAGTATGGAAAAAGAATGGAAAGAGAAACTAGTACAAGGAAATTTTTTCTTTTTAAAGATTTTATTAATCTATTTGACAGAGAAAGATGCAGCGAGAGGGGGAACACAAGCAGAGGGAGTGGGAAAGGGAGAAGCAGGCTTCCCACCAAGCAGGGAACCCAATGCAGGGCTCAGTCCCAGGACCCTGGGATCATGACGTGAGCCGAAAGCAGCAGCTTAACAACTGAGTCACCCAGGTGCCCCAGTACAAGCAAATTTAATTACTTGTAAGTTTTCAAAATATAGCTGTCAAATAAAAATAAGCAATCCATAATTAAATAAAAACATGTCAAAAGTGGTTACTTTCACATTCCATGATTAGTTTCTATTCGACTTACTTGTGTACAATAGTTACCAGCTCCTCTACAGGATTTCCATTCAGTAGAATATCCATTTTTACAAGTTCTGCAGTCTGGTAGCCCGCATCTTCGTAATCAAAACTAACAAGAAAGAACATCCAAGTAATAGATAAACATACTTCCCAAAAGACTGTATTATTTTTCTTTGCAAAACATTTTTTCTAGGGGCACCTGGGTGGCTCAGTGGGTCAGAGCCTCTGCCTTCGGCTCAGGTCGTGATCCCAGGGTTCTGGGATCGAGCCCCACATCGGACTCTCTGTTTGGCAGGGAGCCTGCTTCCTCCCCCCTCTCTCTGCCTGCCTCTCTGCCCACTTGTGATCTCTGTCTGTCCAATAAATAAATTTTTAAAAATCTTAAAAAAAAAAATTTTTTTTCTACCCATTCTCTTATACCTGACCCAAAGATCTATCAAAAAAGTAAATATACATTTCACATAAACGGGATCTATATGACCACAGTGAGGAACAAACTCCCTCATCTTTTCACATTCACAAAATGAAAGGCAAACGCAAGGGAAACATGCTTCACAGGGGAAAAGAAAATAAACTTGTAAGCCAGTCTAGGAAAATGGGACACAGAAGGCAAATGTCACCTTCTTCCCAATGTTTCCTCCCAAGAGCTGGCTGGCTGCAGACAACAGTATGTATTAATATGTCATTCTCCAAGAGTCAGGAAGTATGGATTTCTGTTTAGCTTTCTATTACCAGTTAAATAAATGCTATGGTACTGATAGTCACTATATAAGATTTTTGGATTTCTTACACTACTCTTCGGCTTAAAGCGTCACAGGGCTTTTTTGAGGATTAAATGAGTTAATCCGTGTAAAGCACTGAAACAGTACCTAATACAAAAACAGTGTTTAAAACAGAGCCTAGCTTAGCACTTTAAAGCACTTGATTAGCATCAGCTATTACTATTAAAAAATATGGCAAAAGCTTACAATGCTAATCAAAACAGGTTTAACTCTCAAAACGGAAGTTTAGTGAGAAAGAAACTTTCATTATACTTACATATCTTTTAAACTATGGATAAGAACATATATAGTCCTAAACTGTCTTAATTTTAAAACAAACGAATGCCTAGAGCTGCTAATTTTTGGTTTCTAAAGCAAAAGGTCATAAGTTGATACTAATACTCTCTAAAACCATAAAAACCATATTACCTAAAGTTTTGCTAAAATCCTTTCAATAAATAAATATTAAGCATTTACTATATGAAAGATATCACCTTAAGTATATGCAGAAAAATAAAATCTAGACATAGTCCCTAGATTTCACCTGTTTACAACTTTAAAATTCTCTGTGCTCCAAAATTTTAGAATTTCTTCATTCATTTTTTTCCAAAAGAAACCCTTAAGCAAACGTCTCTGTTTCCAAGCCAGCCAAATGGAAACCTAATCTCTTTTCAAAACACAGATTATTCATTCAACTGTACCCCTGGATGCAGGAACACATTTAGGACTCAAAAAGGCTACATGCAGGCTTAAGGACAAACAGTTGCATCAAGTTAAGTATGAGAAGCAGCCTCACTACAGTACTCAAATAACAAAGGAATTCTTCTGACCCAGCTGCAGAAGATTCTTGCCACCTGGTATAAGAGAAATTGTTCCTTATCTAAGTCCAGGAGAGGCCAATGGCTAGGCTAGATAGACTATGATGCATGTTTATTCTTAGGAACTGACTACATGTAAAAAAGATCCATCTCGAACATAAGAATCACCTCAATTCTGAAAGGTGGCATTATTTTATTTTCACATAGTTCAAAATTAAATATGTTTTTTCATTAATCTGAAGTATGTTTAAGTTTCTAAGCTAAAAGATTTTAAGACCACTTAACTCATAAAGAAATATCTAAATGCAAAATACAATTGACAGACTTCGTTAAAAATGTTTATAAACACTCAGCTTAGTAATTATTCTTTTAACCACAGTAATTTTTATTTTTGTTTGTTTAAAGATTTTATTCATTTGTCAGAGAGAGAGAGCACAGCAGGGGGGAGAACAGCAGCCAGAGGCAGAGGAAGAAGTAGCCTTCCCGCTTAGCAAGGAGCCTGACTCGGGGCTCAATCCCAGGACCCTGTGATCATGACCTGAGCTGAAAGCAGATGCCTACCTGACTGAGCCATCCAGGCGCCCCACAGTAACTGTTTTAATGACATGCTGCCTCAATTCGTTCTACTTTAAATCCCACTGCCACTTATTTGCTTATGTTCTTGTCTGAAAGAAGACACATAAGAAAAAAATTGGCTGAAAAGGTAGAAAAAATAGTTTCTCAATACAAAAAAAAAAAAAAAAAACAACAAAAAGAACACTCCTTTGTATCAATTATGATAACTCTTTCATCTAACACCCATTTCATAAGGCTAAATTTCCAGATCACTGTAGCATGTTCTTTGAACACAAATCTTTCTTTGAATGTTAGTATTCAATATGCCCGCACATGCTCATAGGCGCATGTGTATTTTACAGACGTGAATGTTCATTTTCCCTACTTTCCCAGCGTATTTTATACTTTCTTTAATATCCCAATATATGCTATCCAATAACTTAAGATCTCAGGGTATTAAGGGCACTAGACTTATTTACCCCAACATAAAATACTCCAAAAATGCTATGCATGGAGTTCTTTGTTACTTAGTATTAAATCTTCCTTCACTTCTATCAGGCTGTTCCTCCATACACTCCTGGAGATTAGACAATGGTTTTCATAATGTGGACCACTTATTCTGGAAGACCGAGTTAATAAAGTGTCCACAGGTATGGGGACACATGTAGCATTTTTTACAGACTAAATATGTACTTCTGTTTTCCAAATATATACAGGTGCTCCTAGGATTATATAACACACGAATCCAATGTGCCACCATACAAATGTGCCACTAAGATCACAGTAGCTTCTTGAAATTACATATAATTTTTAATGGACAGAGGAGTATACTCTTTCATGAAGAGGACACTATAATTTTTTTTATTAGAAGAAGGCTAAAAGTTTTATGAAGTAAAGGAACTCATTCTTCCATAAGCAAATTAGGAGTACTCTCTAATACTTTTAAGGTTGCTTCAAGCCTTTTTATATTCATGTTGGTCAGTATTTCAAAAGAATTATCCAGGTATCTGAATTTAATTTTTACCTAGCATATCCAGAAGACAAGGATTTCAAAGAATCATAAAAATCCACCACAATTTCATTCAAAGGGAAGAGATATTTAAGCATAACTCTATTTTGATCAATATACATCATATTCTTCTGAACTGCTCTTCGAGCCTAAAAAAGAAAAAAAAAAAATGTGTTTAATGATAACCTATTGATGAAATGATTTACAATGACTATAGAAAGATGTCAATTACCAACCTAAAATTTCCTTACAAATCCTAATAAACAGTGGACAAAATAAAGGAATATTTAATGGTCTAACAAAAACTTGCAAATAACACTTTTAATACAGAGACAACTATTTCATATTTTAATTGTATTTATTACCAAAGCTTTTAATCCTTTGTCTTTATCTAACAATTTTATCTTTTTAAAATTATAGAGTACTTAATGATAAACCAAATTAACCACAGATAACATCAAAGTTCTGATTTCTTGTTTTACAAATAAACTTAGTCCCAAGAAATTAAGCAACTGACCCAAGTTTTCTAGTTTGTGATTACAGACTTAAAATTTAAGTCCACTAGTAATCATTTGAGAGTGCTTTCCAATATATGTCAGAGTACTTCAAATAGTTTTTTTGAGGACTATGATTTATGGATTAAGTCCTTTATTACATTGTGGCAAAAACTAAGGCAAAATAGGGAATACCCACCCTTTAGTCAAAAGTGTCAAGTATTACAGTAATCTTTCAAACTATCCTCACTTTCAAGTACTATAAAGGCTAAAAGAAATTGTTCTTTGAGCTAGTAAGTATAAATAAGCATCAAATCTCTTTCCTGTGGGCTAATATTTCAAGTCAGTAAATTAACACAGATGACCAAAATTCTGGTTCTATTTTTCTCATTTAAAATCAAAATTATTTTAGAAGTGTATCTATACCTACATCTCTCACATACATATATATATATATATACATACATACGTGTGTGTGTGTGTATATATATATACACATTAGATATAGATCTTTATGAAAATTTCTTACAAATTCAATGTGCTCTACAGAGAGAAAACTTCCAGAAAAAAACCTAAGTGGGAAACCACTGTTAGAGAGGACTAAAATTTACTTTTATATTAAACTGTATCACACTTATACCTGGCAAAGCATCATCACTTTTCCAGTATATTCATCTGGTGTGATAATTGTACCCAAAACAACTGGTTCCAAATATTCTGTTACTTTTGATTTATCAGGGAATTGTGCAGGATTGATAATTGTAATTTCCTTTTCTCTGTATTCCTAAAAATAAAAAAAACACCAACAGCTAAAAGGAAGTCTTAATTACCATGCTTTAAAATCTTTTAATTTATAGTAAAATGTTAAAATTTATTACAATTGCATTTGCTTAATTAATAAAATCAAAAGAATTCCTAAAGGTTAAGTTATTATCTTAACAGGCTTTGTATTTTATTGTATTTTATTTTTTTTTTAAAGATTTGACAGACAGAGATCACAAGTAGGCAGAGAGGCAGGCAGAGAGAGAGGGGGAAGCAGGCTCCCTGCTGAGAAGAGAGCCCAATGCAAGGCTCCATCCCAGAACCCTGGAACGATGACCTGAGCTGAAGGCAGAGGCTTTACCCCTCTAAGCCACCCAGGCACCCCTAACATGCTCTGTACTTTAAAAACCACAATCATAACCCCTTAATAACAATTTTTAGTAAGTAATGTATCCCGTTCATTGACATCTACTAAGCACATCTTATGTACCACTTAGAAAAAATATGATGTAAAAGTACCCTTATAAGGCATTACCATTAGTTTCCTAAGTTCATTTTGTTGGAAAATATTTACAGATGCCAAAGTTAAAATTTGTTTAAAATGAAGAGACTGCCATTCAGATAGAATACAATACTGTCTCTATCACTACCTTGAAGTCTAAAATTTCCTATAGCCATGAATACTTCACCTTTCATTAAGATAAACTACTTACGACCAAATTATATTCTTAATTTCTGTACTGGATTTAGACAGATAATCAATGATTCTACGTTTTACTCTCAGTAACAGGATAGTATCGACAATATATAGATTTCTATCAGGTTAAGAAAAATACTGCATAAATTAGTTCTCAAGTGGCTTCTTCATCATTAGTCATTAAATAATTCAATTTTTAATGCTACTAATAAGAAATATTTCATGTAAAAGCTAGTCAGGTAATGGTGTACTAAAAAGTTTCTCCTGCGTTCTGCATATATAGACACACACTTATTTAGTTTTCCCTTGTATGCTGGTTCACAATAGTACCTTTATCAATTTTGTTGATGAAAGAACAGCTTTATATGGAACAGTTGGGGTTGTCAAAATTACAGAAGCATTATATTCTTGCTCCAGTCGCTGGTTGAAAACTTCCATATGCAAAAGTCCAAGAAATCCCAACCTGGGGGAGAAAAAGGCAAACTCCAAAATGTTTATGTCTCATGGGCTCCGGCTTCTTTGATGAATATAGTGTTACAGACTATAATACTATATTATGTATATATTGTTTATATACTATATATTTATATACTATATATTTATGTATTATAGTATTATAAAAAATTATAAATAATAGAATATTATTTTGTGGGGGATGGGTAGAATCGAAAGGCAATCCAAAAAAAAAGGTCATTCAAACAATTCACATAATAAAATGCTAACAGAACTTCATTAAATAGGATTGAAAATTTCAAAAAAAAATTTCTATTGGAATTCTATTTAAAATTGCCATAAAGTTTACCCATAGAGTATGAATACAATGTGAAACAGGCAGATATTTATTTTGGTTCACTTTACACTATTAAGAACTTATCTTCAGAGATGAAATGTTCAGGACCAATGAACCACTTAAACTTCACTTTTCAATAAAAATTTGATCCTACAGAGAAAAGAGTCTTACCTCCAGCCAGCACCTAAGGCAAGGCTACTATCCCGATGAACTGTCACACTGGAATCATTTATAGTCAACTTTTCTACAGCACTCTTCAGGTTATTATATTCAGATTGGTCTATAGGGTACATTCCTGAGGACACAACGATTTCTAATTATCACATGTGAAAAAATCTGCCTAAAAATAAATATACGAAGCTTCCAGGATCAAAATTAATCATCCTCATCTCTCACATCCTCCAAAACTCAAATTACTGACTTTGCCTAACGTGGGAGTAAACAAACTTCATACTTCCCAGTGACACAAACAAAGGGAGAAAAGCAGTGCTAGATATCCAGCACAGAGCAACTTGATGACCTTCAATCAAGCCTTCCGTTTCCAAATGTCTTTAACATCACACAGTAAAAGGTTGTGAAGTCGTGCATATGAGGTAACACTATCCTCTGCCATGCCTACACCAGTACTGTACAATATTAAACAAAGTCCAACTAACAGAAAGGCAGTCAGTAAATGTCCACTGACAATTAGTAATGAAAACATCCTAACTAAAAAAATATTCCAAATGCAATGATTTACTCTCTAGTGAAACAAAGAAAATCTATGTTCTTTTAAATACCAGAGAACTCGTTTAAGAGCTTATACTTTCTGACAAGTGATTAAAAAAAAGTAGGAAATGATCTCCCACATAAAGTTGCACTATACATATGAAATTAACTGATACATAAATAGCACACAAAAAAACTAAAAGAAATAGAATATTTTGGAATTAGCGGTTATTTAAAATGAGTATTTCTAATGATTCTTATTTCAATTTACATAATAAGTTGGCCCTCATCCTGCATTTGTGAGCTCCTCACCTGCAAATACCATTGGTTTCGCTGATTTAAACCCAGGCAAGGGCTCCACTGGTTGTTTATGTAAATATAATGTATCTCCTATTTGTGCTTCAGTGACATCTTTCATCCCAGCAATCAGATAGCCCACCTGTCCTGCATATCTAAATAAAATTATTATACGGAAATATTTACTGCTTTAATGTTTCAAGTGCATACTCACAATTACCCTTCCCAGAAATTATTATATTTTCCAAAGAAAACCTCATCTAATTCAAAGTAAGTATTACGTATCAATTTTCAACACTAAACTGTCAGCAAAAGAACATACCATGCCTTACAGTCCATTATCAAGGACCTCTAAAACACAAGTCTATGGCCTTCCTCATGATCTGCCCACCTCTGCATATTAAACAACAGCTTCTAAATATAATGTAAACAAAGTAAAACTAAGCGCAGAAACACAAAATAACTTCTTGAAGTGCAAAACACTATTTTATTAATGAATTGTGTCACTAATGTGCTCTAAAAAAAATAAATTTTTAAAACCAAGCAGAAAAATGTGAACTCTAAACAAATCTGGCACCAATTTGATGTTTCTCTTGTATGAAAAGAGCATATCCCAAGATTTCAGAGTTTTAGCTTAGTTTTTTTTTTTTTTTTAAGCAAATTTCCTACATGATAAACTAATTTACGTTTAGGATAAGGTATCAAAATCTAAAAGTGAAAATACAGTAATGGTCAATGTATGCACTACATGATGGAATACAGAGTTCAGAAATCTTTTGAGTAAAATTAAAATAGACTTTATGACTCTATTAAATAAAAAATGTTTTGAGCAAAATAGTGCTGGTTTTAAACAAGCATCAAACTATCAAGTGTGACCTATATGGTCACTACTTAATTTTTACAGATGAGGAAACAAAGACCTTAGAATGCTCCTGGTATATGCCAGATGATTTATCTCATCAGTACCTTTCAGTACTGATGGAGCAGGCACTCTGTATTTGTCAGTGAACTCAGAATTCAGTTTTTCTAATACACACGACCTTACTAACCCCATGTGCCATGGATTTTAAACAAAGTTTTACAATGAATTCCATACAAAAGGAAAAAATTACCAAATTGTCTTCACTACTTTTGTGTTGAAAAATCTAATTATAAAAAAATTAAATATCAAAATTGATACCCAGTATGATTTGGATGGTGACAGAACCATCTCTTTCACTGGCTCATCAAATACAGCAGATCATAAAATTTGTTATGACTAGTCAAAAGGAATAAAAATATATCAAATTTATACTGTCCTTCACACATGAGATTCCTTTTGCAAGAACATTTAATATTTAGGTGCATTAAATTATCAGTTTGGGTTTTTCTTCTCTGACTTACAAAACTGGGATCATTCTAAGCATACCAAGCTGAGAAAGGCAGAAACTGCAACACATACAAATCTATTTTAATTACTACTGCAGATTACTTACAGTTTATGTGTTGGCTGCTCATTAGGATTCAGAACTCCTACTTCATTAACTTCATATGTCTTTTTAGTATGTGCAGATACAATTTTATCTCCTTTGGAAACCACTCCATCAAATAATGCTACATTGGCTATCACACCCCTATACTGGTCAAATGTGGAATCAAACACCAAAGCTTTGAGGGGATTTTTGCGATGCACTTTAGGACTATTAAAAATAAGTAAAAAGAAAATGTACATATAATTAATTAAACTCTTAATAAAATGACTATTATTTAAATATTATTATGCTTAATTTATTCTAGTACCTAAGAAAGGCTAATAAGTGACAGCCAAAATAAAAATATCTTCCAAAAAAGTATAATGCCGTGCTCGCTTCGGCAGCACATATACCAAAAAAGTATAATGCCTATTTTTATATTAATTTTATTTCAACCTTGAGTTTAATTAAATGTTTTAAGATGATTTATGAAACTGATGAAATACATTTATTCAGTATTAAAACACAATAACTGCTAATTTATTCAAGTCTCTTTATTACAATGATTTTTTTTTAAGATTTTATTTATTTATTTGATGGAGAAAAAGATCACAAGCAGGTAGAGAGGCAGGCAGAGAGGGGGAAGCAGGCTCCCGCTGAGCAGAGCGCCCAACATGGGCTCGATCCCAGGACCCCGAGACCATGACCCGAGCCAAAGGCAGAGGCTCAACCCACTGAGCCATCCAGGTGCCCCTATTACAATGATTATTATTATTATTTTTTAAGATTTTATTTATTTATTTGACAGACAGAGATCACAAGTAGGCAGAGAGGCAGGAAGAGACAGAGAGAGGGGAAACAGGCTCCCCGCTGAGCAGAGAGCCGGATGTGGGGCTGGATCCCAACACCCTGGGATCATGACCTGAGCCAAAGGCAGAGGCTTTAACCCACTGAGCCACTCAGGTACCCCTATTACAATGATTATTAAGAAGAGAACTCAATCACCCTTGTTTGCTTTCTTTTTCTATACTCTACTTGATTTCTATGTACAACTAAAAATAATTATCACTCACCACAGGTATAGTCTAATCTAAAATTACAGATCAGACTGATGGCCTTTGTACTATTAAAGATAAGTAAAAAGTACAAAAATAGCAAAATACTTACGGTGGTATCCTTTCAATGACTGCCTGAAGAACTCTTTCAACATTTGTTCCAAGTTTAGCAGATATCTAAAAAAAAAGTATATTAAAAAAATAAGGATTTAAAGACTACTTTTCTATCCAGGTGACTGGATAATCAGAAAAAAGAAAGAATTCTAACAGTTATGAATTTGAAGACAGTAATAAAAGGAAGCACAAAGCATATACTAGACTGACAAATGTCCTTCCAATACAGTTAGGTGAGTCTATGGTTCTTGGATTAAACTGCAAAAACATTCTGACTGCGGTAATGAAAGAGCAGTGGTCTTAAGAGTTTAAAAACACCTAAGTAACAGTTATGACTCTGTATGGACTGTATGACTTGAGCAATACATATTTGAGCTTCAAGTTCCCCATCTAATAAATGAACATTCATGTTTTTCCTAAATCTCAAGACTGTTGTGTAAAGAGAATAAACAATATATGTGGATAACACACATGCAGTTACAAGGGATATTACTATTGTTCTCGCACTGAGAGCGCAAGCCTGAAGACTCAAAAAACACAGGTATGACTCAACTTTGTCATAACTAATAGCTGGACTATCTCTGAAATCTTGATTTTAAAACCCATTTCCTAAACACCACCTCTTGACCTTTAAACTCTCTCCGGATCAGTTTCTCAAGTCAGCACTACGGACAGTTTGGACTGATAACTGTCTTAAGGGATTTTTAACAGAATCTATGGCATGTCACCTACCCACAAGATGACCATAGCACCTACTCCCCAGTATAACAACAAAAATCAACTCCAGATATTGCCAAATGTTTTCTACAAGGCAAAAATACCCCCTAACGAGAACTAGACTCGTTAGTTCTAGTTTTCTAGACTCTCTGCTCTAGACTCCAGTACCTTCTTTGCAACAATCCTTCAAGTTCCCATCTCTAAACCATTGAATGGACTATCTCCTTTCACTATCCATTAGCCCCATGCCCCTTCCTTTCCCAGCGGAAACTCCGAGGTCCACTATTTACAATCACTGTTCAACCACTACCGATTCTCTCCCTATCATAAGGTTGGTAAAACTCAACTGTGACTGCTTCCAACACTGTGTCTTACCTTTTTTTTTTTTTTAAGACTTTATTAATTTGAGAAAGAGCGAGTGAATGAGCACAAGCGGGAGGAGGGGGGACAGAGGGAGAAGCAGACCCCCTGCAGAGCATAGAGCCCAACACAGGTTTGGATCCCAAGACCCCAAGATCATGACCTGAGTCAAAGTCAAACACTTAACTGACTGAGGCACCCAGGTGCCCCAGCTAGTGTCTTTTCTGTGCCCATAATACAAAGGGCTCAACATTACTGGAGAAAAATCAAGTAACTGGTCTGGAAAGTTTCTCTGAATTCATGTCCACACATCTGAACGTGCAGTTAAACTTCCTAACTTCCCAAGATGCAACCCATAGTAAATTCACATTACCACTCAGTAAGGTGTTTCACACTACCTTCTTTTTCAATCTACACATTTTCCCCTCTGGCCAGTCCACTCTTGGTTGATGACTTTGCCTGTTATTTTCTTTAAGGAAACAGAAAATATCACAAACTTCCTTATCCAAAATATATGAATCTATCTGTATCTATACTCATAACCTCTTTGCGGTTTCTATAATTTGGAAATTATTCCCCCTTCTCTGGAGACTCAATCCTTCCATACTTTTTATTCTGAATTCGACTCAAATCCTTCTCTAGTTCTTACTTGTAACACCCTCAAATTCACAATAATGTAGTTTGACTCTTAGGATCTTTTCTCTACACTTCTCCCTATGAAACCCTATTTGTTTACCACATACATGTTAACAACTCCTAAGTATCTATCTCTGACCACAATTATCTCCATGAATGTCTGAATTAAAGATTTATACAGTATCTCTTGGGGTGCCTGGGTGGCTCAGTGGGTTAGGCCACTGCCTTCGGCTCAGGTCATGATCGCAGGGTCCTGGGATCAAGCCCCGCATCCGGCTCTCTGCTCAGCCGGGAGCCTGCTTCCTTCTCTCTCTCTCTGCCTGCCTCTCTGCCTGCTTGTGATCTCTCTCTGTCAAATAAATAAATAAAATCTTTAAAAAAAAAAAATTTATACAGTATCTCTACTTGGATGTCTAATAGACAAAACAAAGCTTTCTATTTTCTCCTATATCATTTCCTTTCCAACTCCTCCTCATCTAGTAGCAGCTACTTGCTTAAACCCAAAGCTACCCGATTCTTCCCTTTATTTCACTTCCTCACATGTAACCCACACCAAATCTCTTCTATCCAAGTATCTATTTCCTATCTCTCCATATTTCCTATCTCTCCAAATAAACATCAAATCTGCCAACTTCTCCAACATCAGCATCACATACTTAGCCACCTGTATAAGCACTTTAGCTATTACTGCAAACCAGTTTCCCCTCACCTCTTCTTATTGTTTTCTAATGAACTCTCTATAAGGCAACCAGATCAGTTTATTTTCCTCACTTACCTTAAAATCCTTTATCATAGAATCATTTTCAAACTTCAGCACAGCAAGAGTCTCAGCATGACCTGATTCCTGCCTATCCCTACAAAGCCATCTCATCTAATTTGCCTCTGCTCTGATCCTTAAACATGCCAAACCTTGCTAAACATGCCAAGCCTATACACTTGCTCTTTCCTCCTCTTGGAAGTTTCTCCCAACATTCATTTTAGTCTCAGTTCATCAGAGATACCCTAAGTTACTCTGCATCATAGCATCTGAGAAAAAATTACTTTTCTATAGTTAAGTATGATACTCCACCTAAAACAACACAATCTGCTAAATGAATTTTCTTGATAATACCTGTCTTATTCAATAATTACTACACTTAATCACTTACTTCTTTCTTTACTCATTTAATGACGGCCTCCCTAAGGAGAACATAACACAATGATATCACAGTCTTATCTAGCCTGTTCACAGCTGTGCCCCTAGCTGGCACATTCCAAATAAGTATCTGAATAAATTTTGTAAAGATGTATTAAAATCAGAATAGTTCATTATATTTTAACATAGCCCAAGTTATGAAACCATAATTCCAGGACTGCTTTATAATGAGGTCTCTCTTTGTAATAAAAACCATTAAATTCTCTATGTGTGTATCTATCTCCAAGGGGGGGGAAAAAAAAACAGTTTTTCAGTTAATACCATGTTGTATGTAATCCTCCACTGTGTTAAAGTTAAACAAAAGAAAATAATTCATCATCTGAAACTCGCTTTTTCAAAAAATCAAATGAGACTGAAGTGGAAGCTGATGCTATACTGTTGCACTGACACACTTAGAACATAGCACAGTACAGTCTGGCCATGGCTATTCAACACCCAGTCACCATTTAAAAGGTAAATTAAAAAATTCAAATTTGAAGTAATATCAACTTTGGGTGCCTGGGTGGCTCAGTTGGTTAAGCATCTGCCTTGGGCTCAGGTCATGATCCCAGGGTCCTGGGATCGAGTCCCATATAGGGCTCTCTGCTCAGCAGGGAGCCTGCTTCTGCCTCTGCCTCCTTCTCTCTATCTCTCTGTCTGTCATGAATAAAGAAAATCTTAAAAAAATAAAGGTAATATCAACTTTGATATAAATAAAATCTGTTGTTTAAGATTATTACTATATCTAGTTCTATTATTAAAAAAAGCTTTGTCAATTCCAAAACTAATACATACAAATGCCTTGTAATTAATCTGAATCTGTTCTTTAAATAGAGTATTTCAGGCATGCTGGGGTGGCACAGCCAGGTGAGCCTCTGACTCCTGATTTTGGCTTAGGTCATGATCTCACGATCTTGGGACTGAGCCCTGAGTCAGGCTCTGCACTCAGTAGGGAGTATACTTGAGGATTCTCTCTCCCTCCACCTGCCACCCCCACTCTTGCATACTCTCTCCGTAAAATAAATATAAACAGACCTTTAAATAAATAAATATATAGAGAGAGTATTTCCACAGAGGCAAAACACTAACAAGAAATACTACTGTAATCAGGTGCAAAGACTTGCATTTTAGTCCTGGCACATTAGCTAACCAGCTCTGTAATCTTAAGAAAGTGATAGAACCTTTGTGCCTTAGTTCTTTCAACTGGATTGTAAAAATAATTCCTATCTGTCCTAACCATGTAATAAGGATTTTTGGTGAAGATCAAATGAAATATTAGTAAAAAGAACTTTGTAAAACTATGAAAACTTTATATATCGATGGGCTATCAAATACTATGAAATTTCACTTAGGCCAATACCCAACATTTTTTAAAGTATGTCTTCAAGAAAAAGGGTATTTTACCTTAATACATTCATCACTTGGAATATCAAACACTTTTTCAATTTGCTTTTCAACCCTTTCAGGATCAGCATTCTTCAGATCTACCTTAAGAAAAAAATTCATTATGTCTTAACACAGTAAAAATAAAATGTATTACATATTAATAGCATTCAGACAATCAAAAGCATACCTATAATAACTGATACCTTTATTTTTCATAGGAAATATAATTTTAACAAGTATGGCTACTGAAAGGCTACTGAAAAACAGAGGGTAGGCAAAGCAGAGCATGCAAAAATTTTAGGGAGCAGACAATTCAAGGCAGAAGAGTTCAGTAACAACATATCAACCAACACCACGTAAACTGATTTTACAAGTTAGATGTAACTTAAGACAACAAACTGTCTTACCATAAACAACTATGCCTCATTTAAACTTAACTCCATTATAAAAAAATTCAACTAAATGCAATGCAGTTTTTTTTGGTTTGTTTGTTTTTTAAAGTGGCATCCATGTTGAGCAGAGCCCAATGCAGGGCTTGAACTCACAAATGAACTAAGATCAAGAATCAGACACTTAACTGACTGAGCCCCCCAGGCACCCCATAATGAAGATTTTTAAATTAAGATTCTTTATTAATTTCAAAATATAAAAGCTAAGGTGTATCAACAGTACTCAGCTTAGTACTTAACTGTTAAGTTTCATATGTTACACTGTTTTCTCCAAGATCTTAAGTGCTTTTTCTTTTCCAATATATGTTTTAGTGTGATAAACATAATTTTTTGGCTGCTGTGCGTATATTTCTTTCCTAAAGAAACAGCCTTCAATCACTCCATGTCAATTCAGGGAGACTGCCTTCTCAACTACATGTAAGGATACAGGAGTTTGAGTTGCAACTCTATCATGTGCAATTTAAAGAAATAAATCCTACCAATACATTTAATATATAATTGAAGATTCCTCATATAAAATTAGTATATTTAATAGTCAAACACCAAATTCACTTTTAGAAAATAAAATAATAAACATTATTGTTGTCTCATTAGAATCACCTAGTTGGGGCGCCTGGGTGGGTCAGTGGGTTAAGCCGCTGCCTTCGGCTCCTGTCATGATCCCGGGGTCCTGGGATCGAGTCCCGCATCGGGCTCTCTGCTCAGCGGGGGCCCTGCTTCCCTATCTCTCTCTGCCTGCCTCTCTGTCTACTTGTGATCTCTGTCTGTCAAATAAACAAAATCTTTAAAAAAAAAAAATCACCTTGTTCATTTATTTATTTATTTATGATTTTATTTATTTATTTGACAGAGAGTCACAGCAAGAGAGGGATACAAGAAGGGGGAGTGGGAGAGGGAGAAGCAGGATTCACGCCAAGCAGGGAGCCCAATATGGGGCTCGATCACAGGACACTGGGATCATGACCTGCGCCGAAAGCAGAAGCTTAACTAATTAAGCCACCCAGGCACCCCTAGAATTACCTTGTTTATAACTGGAATTATCGACAGCTGTGCTTCAAAGGCAAGAAAGAAGTTTGCTACAGTTTGCGCTTGAATACCCTAAAAATATCAAGACAGAAGAGACTGATATGACCATTCTACCATTTATCACAAAACTTGTAATTTAAGCTACTCCATACATCTTCACCAAAAAGAGAGGTACAGAGTAAAGTACAGTATCTATACTTCCATGAATATATATAAAGTATTTCCACAGAGGAAAAATGGCTAACAAGAAATACTATTATAATCAGTTGCAGAAAACTTGTGTTTTAGTCCTGGCACATTAGCTAACTAGATCTGTAATCTTACAGTGATAAAACCTTTGTACCTTAGTTCTTTCAACTGGATTTCAAGAATAATTTCTATCTGTCCTATCCATGAATCTGGTTAATTCCTTGTGAAAATTCCTTTCATTTTGGGGAGCATTACTGGAGACAAAAAAAAAGTGAAACATGAACCTCAAGGTCATGAAAGCCTACTAAAGGACACAGTCATACGATGTGGTTTATAAAACCCTGAACTATGTGTATAAGCTAGACATAAACTTTCCCTGACAGGAACAAGGAAGGTTTAACACAATAATTATCTTGGGTTTTAAATTAAAAGTTTGTGAGAAACGTAATTATATCAAAAGCTTAGTTTAATAGTACATAATAGGTCTTATATCACCAACAAATATGTTTTTATGGTTCTCTTTATACCAAACAAGAACCTGGTAATGTTACTGACATGTTTCTTTAAACTTAAAATATTATTACCTTAAAATCACCCAAAATAACCTCCAAAATAGATTCGGTTTCAGTTCTGCTAAAAATTAATATTAAAACGCCCAATAAAGAACTACTAAAAAATGAGTATTTGGTAGGATGAATGTAAATATAATATACTTCAACATTCCCTTCATTCATCTGATCAGCTAAAAGTGTTTAAAATATGAACTAGTCAATTTCACAGACTGCTTTAGTGCAATAAAATTCAAAGTACCAGGACTAAATCATGTGCTTTGGCTTAAATAATACAATAAATCTTATTATTTTCAAACACAAAAATTCTATTTCCAAAATACATTTTAAGGAAAATATCCTGAAATAATCTAGAGCGTATCACACCACATGAAATTAAAAGTACCTACCTCATTTGCATCAACCACAAGTAAAACACCCTGGCAAGCAGAGAGTGATCTGGATACTTCATAACTAAAATCAACATGGCCCTGAAAAACAAAAAATATTGATATTTCTAAAGTTAGCTGTAATATTTTTAGGGAGAAGCATTATGGCAAATCTACTGACTCCTCTTGATAAAAAGTTAGTACATTTCTTTTTTTAGCCTCTACTTGTGAAACAATTACTCAAACATAATAACACTGAGAAAACAAAGAGCAAAGTGTTTATGTTCGGTTCAAAAACTGAACAAGGATTTTTTCCCACTATTCATACAAGGCTGACTTAACAAGAGAGATAAAATATTAAACTTACTGGTGTATCAATGAGATTTAAAAGGTACTGCTTTCCTTCACAATTATAGAAAAGAGATGCTGTCTGGGCTTTAACAGTGATTCCTCTTTCTCGTTCCACTTGCAATTTATCAAGAACCTGCTTATTATTTTTTGTTTTATCAATTGTGCCTATAAAGAGAAATACTTATTGATACTTCAACCGGCTTTTAAAGATATAATATTACATATAAAATTAAAACCAAAATTTTAAAGATCATGGTAAAAATGATGATTAATTACTCATGGCCATCAATTAACTATATAACATAAAATGAAAATACCTGTTAGTTCCAAGAGCCTGTCAGCTAAAGTACTTTTGCCATGATCCACATGTGCAATTATACTGAAATTTCTAATATTTTCAACAGAGAATCTAGATAGGTCAATTTTTTCCTAGAAAGGGAAGAAAAATAAAACATTTATGAGTATACATTTTGCATTATATGAAAAAAGAATATTAATTCAAAGATTATTCCTTTAGTCTAAACCATTTCATGTTATAACATTTATATTATTCCTATGACAATAAAAAGGTGTATGGCTAAACTCTAATTACAAGCAAATGATTAAAACCACACTTATCAAATATATCAGTTTCACAGTCAAGGTGACAACCACGCTAAAGAAGAGTCCTTAATAAATATTTCCACCACTTAGAGGGCCAATGAGGAAATGAATTTATTTTCATGAAAGAAGAACACAAGATACCTAGAACTCCTGATCAGCCTTAGAGTGCCTGGTCTAATAAAACTGTTTGAAGCAAAAAAAAAAAAAAAAAAAAACTACAGAAAAATTTTAAGAAAAAAAGGAAATTCTTTGTCCTCATCACACATTTAGTCAGCAGTCAAATCTATTTTAAAATCTGTGCTTCTAATAGAATCTTCAAAAGTTTAATCAGATACAATTATGTTATTTAGCAACTTCTTTGAAGAGAGAGGGAAAAAAAGATAGCAAAAAAAAAAAGAAAAAAGAAAAAAAAAAGGAAAAAACCTCTTATCATTCAAAATTTTAAAATATTTTAAAATGTAACTCCTGATTTTTAGTTATATACATCTTCTTTAATGTTTTATGTAGACTCATTGCAAACTGCTAAAAATGGTTATTCAAGTAGAATATGCCATCTTTTGGGGTACTCTAAACATTTTATTTTTTCAAGCAAATCCATCTATTTTAATCAGCATTAAAAAAGTAAAATTATTGGGGCTTCTGGGTGGCTCAGTTGTTAAGTGACTGCCTTCCAGTCATGTAATGATCCTGCGAACAGCCTGGATCAGGCTGGGAACAGCCTCTGAGCTGGGCATTGGGCTCCTTGCTCAGCAGGAAGCCGGCTTATTCCTCTCCCACTCCCCCAGCTTGTGTTCCCTCTCTCACTGTGTCTGTCAATTAATAAGTAAAATCTTAAAAAGAAAAAAAAAAAAGTAAAATTACAATGAAATACAGAATACTCAGGGGCTTTACGTTTTCTTTTCATAAATGTTCCAATACAAAGCAGACAATGAAAGTGCAACTTATATTTGAAAGAAATTCTGATTAAAAACTAAACCTGATTTGTTTGCCCGGTGTATTTCCCACACTGCCCTTTCAACTGCCATTCAATTAAAAAGATACACAGGACTGTACCACTTTTAAGAACTTTGAACTGCAAGATAAATCCATTTTACATTCCACAAGCATGTTAGAAGAGGGCATTATCATACTTTAAGTCTTATTTTTTTCCAGGTACTCCTAACTTGTGTTCAATTACTCTACTTTCCTGCCTAAACTGTATCTTTTCCTAGTAAATAAATAGTGTGTTTTTAAAAAGTTGCTGAATTCCTCACCTTCTCCACCACAAGAACACTCAGAAAACAAGTTTGCTTTGGATCACTTAAAATCAATAAGAAACAGAAGCTAAAGCATACCCAGCACGTCTTCCATTCTAGATATGGACTAAAAAGTCTTATTCCTTACGTAGTTACCATCCTCATGAAGAGCCATTCTTTTATTCTTATCTCACTCATTTACCACTGAAAAAAAGTTACAGGACGTTCAAGTAGCTTCCCCAGGCCACAGAGCTAGTAAGCTGCAGGAAAATGGAGGTTACACTAGCCTCTTCAGCAGGCTTTTAAGAGAATTAAAAACATGCAAAACCCCTGCATCAGTGCCTCGCATAGTCAATAAATTAGTTACAAGTTAATGTAACTTGTAACTAATAAATATTGGTAAACAGTAAACTAGTAAATTAGTAAACAGTAAACAATAAATTATTTACAAGTTAATGTAAATCAATTACATTACAAGGCAGTGAACTCGAATAGTGACTTGCCCAAGGTCACCATGGGGAGCGGTGGAGCCTCCAGAAACCCGAGAGCGAGGCGCTCTCTTAGCTCTACCTCCCCCACGCAATCTCAACCCGCATTCACACGTCGTCTAGGAAGCCTACATTCTTGCAAGGAACGCCCTCCCTAGTTTTAAAAACACGGTTAATCAGAGACTCACGGCGGTCACCTTGCGGTCGGCAGAGCTGTAGAGCCGGTCGAGAGTCCTGGACTTGGCAGCAGCCTCACGGGTCGGCGTGGGACGAGGCTCCAGGAGCCCCCGATGTGCAGCTGCGGCGGCCCACACCGTGAGCGCGCGACCGTGCCACCTGCCACGACCCACAGGAGTCCACATCCCTCCGCGCTACGGAGGCGTCAGGACAGGGTCTCGAGACAGTTCGGCGCCATGGCCTGCGCCCCAAGTTTGCAAAGACGCCCGCCGCTAAGAGTCCACGAGAAAGACGCAACCAGCGTTACGCAGCGGGAGAAGAAAAACTACTGGGGCCGCTGCGGCCCAACTAGAGCTTCCGGCGGCGCGACACCCGAGACGCAGCGCCGCGGGTCGGCGTCCGCAGGTCGCACGACCCGATGACGTCAGCGCGCTGCCGCGAGAGGCGGTTTGGAAGTCACGTGAGGGCGAGCGCTGCCGTAGTGTTTGCTGTAGTCTGAAAGCGTGTAGTGATTCAGCTTCCTACCAAGTACCAGAATAATATAGCAAATATTTTAAAATTTGAAAGTCGAAATAAACTCCCCCTGCTGTTACTGATGTGGCTGATATTTTACTGCCTCTGTAAGGAAACGGGCGGTAAAATTGATTTCAATAATGTATCCTAGGAAAGTTTGGACCAGAACGGAAGGTGGAAAAGAGTTACACCCTGAACTGCCCTAAGTCTCCAATTATTTTCAAGTTACGGTTTCAACAAATACTGACCTTGCAGAGGGCAGGTCTTTGGCCAAGTAACGTGGGTGATGATAAGAGATCATGAGACCTCTGTAGCACGTTCAGTGTCTGTCTCCCTCTCTCTCTTGGGCTTTTCTGGAATATCTGAAGTGTGGTGCAGAGGAATGAGACAACAGCTGCGTTGAGTTCACCGTTGTATTGGTTCTAGTTCGTTGTATGAGTACTATAAATCAAAACAATACTTGATACAACAGTAATTGCTACCACCTTTGTTAGAGCGTAAATTTAACAGCTACCGTGAATTATAATGAACACAATAATTCATAGCAGTTCATATAAATCAGTTGCAAAATGCAATAATTTGAATATTATTCTCCTTGCTTTCACTATATATACTGCTATTATATACTTAATATTTTCCTTAAATCAAATTACCTTTTATACTTAATTTATTTTAAAAGAAAAATTTGTATCATTACCATAAATTGAAAAAGCATTGTGACCTGCCATGAATTAAAATAAAACCGTAAAAATAACTGTAATTCATTTAAAAAAATGATTCAGTGCTAAGATCTCACCTAGTACAGGCTCTGAATCTCTCTTCATTAAACATATAGATTAGCAGGACTCCTGAGTGCTCAGTCAGTTGAGCAACTGGTGTGGGGGAGGGTTTCATAATCTGGGGTGGTGTGTTCCAGTCAGATGTCTGGCTTGGAGCCTGCTTAGGAGTCTCTGTCTCCCTCTCCAGTCTCTGTCCTGGCCCTCTCCCCTAACTCGTGACTCTTACTTGTGGGCATGCTCTTTCTCAAAACGAAGAAGCAAAAAACAAGAACAAACAAATGTAGATCAGCAGACATTAGAGAAAAATGTTAAAACATAGCAATAAACAAAGGTTTCTCTCCTTGACCTAATTAGTAGTATTGAAATAAAATTGAAAGGAGAATTTTCTTGGGGCAACTGGGTGTCATAGTCAATTAAGCATCTATCTGCCTTCTCCTCAGGTCATGATCCCCAGGGTCCGGGGATCCAGCCCCAGTTTGTTGGGCTCCTTGCCCTGTAGGGAGCCTGCTTCTCCGTCTCCTACTGCACCTGGCTTGTGTTCTCTCTCTACCTCAAATAAATAAATAAAATCTTAAAAAGAAAAAAAGAAAAGGAGAATTTTCTCTTTATGATTGGCTATTCTCGATGCCATGTCCATCTCATCTAAAAGCATCTTGGTACTTTCATTAGTCCCACCCTTTGGGAACACTGCTGTATCTTATGTATTTGATGCTACATTCCCAAACCTACAGATGTAATATGTATTCATTAGAAAAATAACCACTGAGAATTCCAAAGTCAGGGTACTGTACTTGATACAGAAATTCAAAGAAATTAAGTAAGTTGTCTGAAATTATATAATAGTTAAGTAGAAAAATCTGTATTTGAAACCAAAGCTCAACTCTCTGCAATATCTTTAGCAGCACAAATTTATTTAGTTTTCAGTTTGGGAAGAAGGGGGAGTTTGAGTCTCTAAAATTTCAAAGTAGAGATATATTTTCCTCTGGTCCTTGAAGGATAAAAAGTTTTTCTCAAAGAGATAACTAGAGCCTAACCAAGCAGAGGAATTAGGAACAGCATAATTACATTTACTATGTTCCCAGTACTACTCTACACACTTTCAGTCTATCAACGTTTTAAATCCTTACAGAGCGCTCTAAGATAGGTACTCTTGTGACTATTTCTGTACAGACATCTGAGGAAAATGTGGCTTTTTAAGTAACTGCCTGGAGCTACACAGTTAGTGATGAAGTGGGCTTTGAGCCCAAGCAATCGGCTCCAGAATCTGCACCCTTAGCCATTCCATTAAATTCTTCTGAGCAAGGGTAAATGAGTAAAAGCATATGAACTGCTACATTAATGATCAGTAGAAGCAAATGCGCAAGTTTTGAGACAGTGACATTTTACTTGAGGCAAGGATTTCTGAAGAGTTCATGGATTAAAAACTCACATAAATCAAAAATAATTTCCCCTTAAGAATAACTATATAGGGAGATTACAGCCTTACATATTCTATCAATCCACAACTATCGTATTTATGTCTATTGTATGCATGTATTTTAAAAAATCCAAAAGGCTTCTTGGTGTGCTAGGGCCGCCATAACAAAGTACCATACGCTGGGTGGCTTAAATAACAGAAACTTGTTTTCTCACAGATCTGGAGTCTAGTAGTCCAAGATCAAGGTTTGAGTCAGCAAGGCTGATTTCTCCTGAGGCCTCTCTCCATGGCTAATAGTTGATTGATTACTCGTGTCTTTACATGGTCTTCCTCTGTACTTGTCTGTGTCCTAATCTCCTCTTATAAGCACACGCATCATTTTAGATTTGCGCCAACCCTAAAAACTTCATTCTAACTCAATTACCTCTTTAAAGACCTTATCTTCAAATACAATCGTATTCTGAAGAATATTGGGGTTAGGATATCAACATATGAATATGGATTTAGTCCATAACAAAGTGAATAATAAAACACAATACATAAATAATTTTAGCACCTCTAAATTTGGTTCAGTTATTGCAGAGCATTTTAACACTAGCATACTATTAATAATGTTTAAAATAATATTACAGTAGTCCTCACAAAGCACATGCGCAAATTTATAAACATATCCATAGGATGTTAACAAAGGAGTTCCAATACAGCCGTTAGGCAGCTAAAATGCTGCCATCATGTGTCTCCAGTGGAAAATACAGCTTGAAATTCATTTTTAAGTCAGTTTTTAAAATCTGTGATTATTTTCAGAGTTTCATATATTTTCAAATTAGGACTTTATAAATATTTTTAAATCACAAAATAGACGGTATTTGGGGAAAGAAGGAGAAAAGTAGCAGGAGTTATATATGGAAAAAACAACCTCACCCAGGTTTGTGAAGAACTTTAAGTAGGGTCTTGCTAGTTATCATTTCACCACTATCCTGTGCAGAAGCTATTGTACCCTAGGCAAGGAAATAACACACCAGGTTTTTGTTTTAGGAAGCCAACTCTAACAATGGTGTGTACATAGATTGAAGAAGAAAGCAGATGAAGTGATGACAGAAATGGGACAGAGAGATGAGAGGCTCCTATTTTTATAATCTAGGTGGGACACAGCAGGGGTCTGAATAAGTCACTGCAGAGAATAGAAATGGGAGAGTAATTGGTGGATATTTTGGAGATAGAATTAACAGGGTTCATTTGATGTAGAGAAAGGGTGGAGTCCAGGATAACTTCATATTTTATAGCTTGGGTATATTGGAAAATGTAATGGATGTTTACTAGAATGTGAAACTTAGATACTCAGTATATAACAGGTTTTTATAAATGGAGCTTGGGGAAAAAGTTCAGGGCTAAAATTTTAGAAATTACATACAAAAAACAACTAAAAAACTGTGGGAGTTTTTGAAATCAGAGAGTAGGAAATAAAATAGTTGAGAAAAAAGCCAGACACACTAAGTAGGATACTCTTTTGTGAAATGAGAGAAACAGTTCACAGTCACAGAAGAGCACGTATGATGTATGTTTACATTTTTTTTTTAGAAATTCTGTTAAGTATTCAAGAGCACAGTATTAAGTCAGGAAGGCAAAAATGAAATAGATATGGTTACAGTACTCGAAGAATTCACAATCAAAGGAAGAAGGCCATTATGTAAAAGATAATTATTTCTTTCCACAGTTTGGTGACTGTGGCCATTGGTGCTATGAACATTAGAGTACACATGACCCTTCTTTTCACTACATCTGTATCTTTGGGGTAAATACCCAGTAGTGCAATTGGAGAGTCATAGGGAAGCTCTATTTTTAAGTTCTTAAGGAATCTCCACACTGTTCTCCAAAGTGACTGCACCAACTTGCACTCACACCAACAGTGTAAGAGGGTTCCCCTTTCTCCACATCCTCTCCAACACACGTTGTTTACTGTCTTGTTAATTTTGGCCATCCTAAGTGGTGTAAAGTGGTATCTCAATGTGGTTTTGATTTGAATCTCTCTGATGGCTAGTGCCCTTCAACGATGAATGGATAAGGAAGATGTGGTCCGTATACACAATGGAGTATTATGCCACCATCAGAAAGGATGAATACCCAACTTTTGTATCAACATGGACAGGACTGGAAGAGATTATGCTGAGTGAAATAAGTCAAGCAGAGAGAGTCAATTATCATATGGTTTCACTTATTTGTGGAGCATACGAAATAACATGGAGGACATGGGGAGTTGAAGAGGAGAAAGAAGTTGGGGAAATTGGAGGGGGGAGAGGAACCATGAGAGACTATGGACTCTGAAAAACAATCTGAGGGTTTTGGAGGGGTGGGGGTGGAAGGTTGGATGAGCCTGCTGGTGGGTGTTATGGAGAGGGCACGTATTGCATGGAGCACTGAGTGTGGTGCATAAACAATGAATTCTGGAACACTGACAAGAAATTTAAAAAATAAATAAAAAATTTTAAAAAGATCATTGTACTACAGTGTTGTAACTGCTAGGACAGAAATGTGGATAGGTTGTCATAGAAGATCAGAAAGGAAGCATCTTCCATACTCTTCACACACTCTTCTGATAGATTTCAAAACCATTCCACCGGCCACAAAGTTATTCCCCCTACATTGGGTGTAAAGTTTTAACCAGGCTGAGAATTGGAAGTGGAGAGTGGCATTCATCGCCCTATGTGAGCAAAGGTGTGATACACATAGGAAGCTTCTAGCACTTTTAGCTTGCAGGAGTTTACAGAATTCAGAAAGAGATGAAACTGGAAAAGAAATCAGAAGCAAGACCCTGTAAGGAGGAGCTGGGACTTTATGTTGTAGGTTATTATAGCCACTGCAGGGCTAGGCAAGGGAAGTAACATGGGAAGTTAACGTTTCATGTATGTCTTTCTGACAGCTGCTTGAAGGCAAGGGTAAGTTAGGTCTAAGAGATAAATGAAGATAGCCTATTATGGCAGTGGTAGTATGGAAGGGGAAGAAGTAAATTTGACTAGAAAGCAAAATTAGCCTGTCTTGAAAAGATAATAGAATGTGAAAAGGCAACTTTTACAAAACCAAAGGAAAAAAAGGGGGGGAAAAAGCATTTTCCTATTTCACATTTGAAATGTATCTACTGGTCTGTAATTTCCATTCATTGCAGGTATCATCTATTGGTTTAAAAGATTAAGTAAGAACATAGGAGAAGAGGCAGTGTTTTGTTTTGTTTGGCCCCAGTGAGACTCTTGTGACAGACTTTACAGATGAAGACCAATTCAACTACTTTCTAGCTTCATGGGATATTAGTCTTTATGATTAAAAAAAGAGGAAGAAGAAGGAGAAAGAAAGAAAAAAAAAACATTAAGAGCAAAGCTTCTGGTTCAAAAATTCCTCCATGAAACTTATGGCTTCAGGGATTTAGAAGTAACTGGTACGACTTGCCTTTGGCTTTCTTACTTCTATTGTTTGGGTACACAAAAACCTGTTCGATGACGTAGCTTAAAGTCATCCACCCACTGAAATGATGTGGTACTCATGCACCAAATTATGTCACACATGAACGGCCTGCCTGCTGTCAAGTAACTTTCATACCCACAAAGGAATACCCAACAATGGCTGTACCCTTTGAAATATCATGTTTGGGAGCCCAAATCTTCACTAGTAAAACTTAGAGAGCAATGTTGTCTTCCAATGCTATGTTAGTGAGCATTTGTATTTCATTTAAGAAGAGTACGTGATTAAAATTTTTAAGCAATTCTGTTATAAAAAAATAAATTCCAGAAACCTGGGTGGCTCAATCAGTTAAGTGTCTGCCTTTGGGGTCTTGGGATTGAGCCCTGCCTCCAGCTCTCTGCTCTTCGAGGAGTCTGCTTCTCCCTCTCCCACTGCCCTTCTCCTGCTCATGCTCTTCCTCTCTCAAATAAATAAATAAAATCTTAAAAAAATTAAACTCTTAAGTAAGTAATTTAATGTGGATATCAATGTGTAATTTTTTCCTCTTAAGACATGGGGAAGCATAAGATTGCAAGTAGTTTTGTTTGTTTGCTTGTTTTTAATTAAGCTCCATGTCCAACAAGGGACTTGAACTCACAACCCTGAGATTAAGGGTTGTGTGTTCTACTGACTGAACCAGCCAGGCAACGCCAAGTTTGGAAGTATTTAAACTGATAAAATATCTGAAACCCAGCATGTACAATAATACCTAAGTAAAGAGAAGCAATAAGATCCCTTGGTTATTGCAGTGTTTCTACCAGAAAATGTGCTGTCATTCTGGTCAGAAACACACAGCTCTCAAACCTCAACAGGATGTTCTCCAAAGGAGAAACAAGGTGTTGACAGTAAATGAGCACAGAGGTGGACACGGGAGGCAGTAAATGTCCATTACAGGAAGTAAAGGATTCATAACCAATCCAGAACAGTGCATTGCTAAGAGCAAAAATGCCAAGGAAAGTAGATCTTTATTTCTCAAGGGAATTAATTTTTTTGTAACTTCATTTGTCTTTCCAAAAATAACTTTTGCATCAACTCCTTCTTTATTTTCAGCTTCTCTGATTTTTTTTGTGAATCATTATTTGTACAGTGCTGATCAGCTTTTCCTCTTCTAATTGCTCTGATTTTTATCATTAGTTTTAGATTCATTAAATCCCTCACAAATATTCATTTACTTGAAAGGAAGTTACCTTAGGGTGTGTCATTCTATTTTCTTCTTATTTCTCTTTTGCAGTGATGGAACTTATTTGTTTCTCTGAAGGAAAGAAATTGTCAAAACTGGAGTAAAGAATATGAGGGATAAATACTTTTGAAGTTGCACGAAGAATATGAAAAAAGCAAACAACTGTCAAAAACAAACCAAAAAAAAAAAAAAAAAAGGCCTAGAAGCTCTCTACTGAAAAGACTCTCTGTAGATCGCAGTGGACTTAGGTTTATAATAAAATATGTGAGCAGAAATTGTTGACACATTCAGGGTGCACAACAAGCAGCTTTGCTCACAAATTATAGTCTCCCATCAGGAACTTCTGCTCTGGCCACATCAAGAGTGCGGCATTTTCTCTAGATGGACTTACTCGCAGTATTTCAGTAGTTATTGGAAGTGGTTTTATATATTATAGTCCAAAACCTTCATTTTATTGATGAGAAAAGAGATCCAGAGAAGTTAAGTAAATTGCCTGAGGTCAAATGGGAGAAGAAGACCGCTAACGTTATCGGATGTGAGACTCCATGTTTGCAGGATGTAATGAATGACTAGGGAAATCTCTGAGACAAACTCAGTGGCTATCTCAGTGGAGAAACTTGATACCGTTCTTCCCTCTAGAAAAGGGTAGGTCCTCTGGTATCATGTAAGTTTTCTCAGATGAATCTTATGTCTCCTATTTCCCTTCTTCATCATACCAAGTGCTTTAGAGAGAAATGATGTGAGTGTCTGACACCTGGAGGAGACATTTTAACGCCTATTGGTTTGACTTGGCAGATAAATTATCTGACTTTCTTAGGAAAAGAGAGTTGGGTAATACTGGCAAAATATCTATGAAGATGAGTTTTTGTTCATTTAGTTGTTTTTTTTTTAAAGGAGTTACACAAAAGCAGTTTTACTGACAAGTTTCTTTTATTATCTGTTGTTAACCAAGCAGCACACATTCATTATCTCATAGTTTCTGTGTCAAGAAACTTCCCATGGCTTAACTGGATTCTCCGTATCACAGCCTATCACAGGCTGCAATTAAGGTGTTGAACTAGGAATGCCATTTGAACTAGAAGGGAGTTGAGGGAAATTGGAAGGGGAGGTGAACCATGAGACACTGTGGACTCTGAAAAACAACCTGAGGGTTTTGAAGGGACAGGGGGTGGGAGGTTGGGGTACCAGGAGGTTGGTATTGTAGAGGGCACGGATTGCATGGAGCACTGAGTGTGGTGCAAAAATAATGAATACTGTTATACTGAAAATAAATAAAAAGTAAATAAAAAAATTACAGCCAGAGAAGGGTATATTAACCAAAGCCACTCAGTGATTATTGGCAACATTCAGTTTATTAATAAACACTCCGTTTATTGGAGCCCTCCCAGTTCCATGCCACCTGGGGCCTCTCCCATATGACGGCTTCCATCATTAAAGTGGGCAAGCCATGAGGACAGTAGATAGAGTCTCCTAACAAGACAGAAGGCATAATCGTTGGTAACTTAATCATGGTTAGAACACCCCATCACCTTGGCCATGTTGTATTGATTAGAACCAAGTTACTTGTCCAGAGTACACTCAGGGAAAGGTATTGTACAGAGCTTGAATATCAGGATGCTAGGATCAACTGTAACTATATAGATGCTTCCTGTCCCAACTAGAAAACAATTTGCCAGTAAGACCTCTCAATATAACTATTATTCTCTGAGAACTGTAGACTTGTATCAACAACCTAATATTCACAACCTAAAAAGCTGCTTAGTGGGAAATTTCCATGTAGAAACAATGATGTAACTGAAAGTAAATGAAGACTTTAAAGATAATTTTACTGTATTTAAAACATATGATAAACTTACTTTGGCAATAAAAAATTACCAGAAATTATTTATAACCCACAATATTTTATTTCTCCAACCAAAAAGATAATCAGAGACACCCAAGTGGTTCAGTAACTTAAGCATCTGACTTCCGTTCAGGTCATGATTTCAGGGTCCTGCGATTGAACCCCACTCAGCAGTAGAGCTGCTCGTCCCTCTCCTTCTACCCTTCCCCCTGCTCGCACTCATGTGTACTCTCTTTCTCTGCCTTTCAAATAAATAAATAAAATCTTAAAAAAATAAAAGGTAATCAAACATACTTATAAATGGGACTTGAATTGTATTTATTTTTAAGACTTTATTTTTTTAGGAGTAGTTTTAGGGTCAGAGCAAAATTTCCCATATCCTGTGTGTTCTGTCCATTGATACTAACTCCCCACAACCACGGGGCACTTACTGTCTCCATAGTTTTGCTTTTCTCAAATATCATATAGTTGGAATCATACAGTATATCACCTTTCCAGATTAGTTTCTTTCACTTAGTAATATGTTAATTGAAAGCAGAGAGAAATAAACTTATAAGTGGATCTTACTTTTAATAAAATGCTAATTGGAAAGGCTATGAAAAGAGAAAAGTAATTGTTTGTGGGGATTTTTACTATGTTATGTGATATTTTAGAGTATGTAACTCTGATAAAATGTTAAGAAAGCCTGTTATGCAGAATATTTATTCTTAATATGTATCCATTAATCTTGATAAAAACATCCGTTAAAATTTTTATTGACCTCATTTGGGTATTCATTAATTCAACATACTTTAATTAAGCATCTTCTATATCCCACCACTATGCTATATATTATGAAAGAAATATAAATGCAAATCAGCTCTCACATGTCTTACCAAAATAAAATACAAGCTTTGGACATAATTATAAGAGATGCTAAATTATGGCAACTCTGAAATATGTGAGAGGAAGATTTTCAACTTATAGCAGTAATGGTCATGATACATTTAGACTAAATTCTGTGTTTTCCCATAAATGGTTCTACTAGGTATACCTGTCAATCTATTGGGTTTCACAGTCATACCCTTGAGTTTAATCACCTGATTCCATGCTATGATCATGGCATTCTGGGTTTTATCTTTGCTCTGAAACCATTTCTTATTTTAAATATCTTTGATGAGAAAGAAAGTTGGCAAATAGTTTTATTTTCAAGTTAAAAAAATCCTAGTTCTCTTATATTTTTTCTAAATTCTGTTCAGAACCTTAGAAATGCCTACTTTCAGTTCAAGGTGAAAAGAAATAGATCCCACTTCTTAATGAGAGAAGTGTCAAAGAATTTACAGCTATCTTTAATGTGCCTCAAATTGCAAAGTTTTCAGTTGAGAGATGTATCATGATTTCTTTAAGCTAGTCCCTTAATATTAGACATTCAGGCCAGTATAAGATTTTACTTTATGTGTGTCCCTGATTACATCCTTAGGATAAATTCCTTCAATTGCATTTGATAAATCCGGAGAATATACAAGTTTTATAATGTGTTTCAATGCCTACCTACCTGCTAAGGATTTTTAAATACAACATATACTATGCGAGAGTATGTGAGAGTCTCTATGTGAGAGTCCTGGTTGCCTTCATCTTTACTAAAATTAGATGTTTTCACCGAATTTGATCTATGTTAATTTGATAGGTCAAAATCATATCTAATTTTAATTTTAAATTATTAATCATTTTTATTCATTTCTTTGCTGTTCTTCTTTCATTTTAATTTCTCTGTTCTTTTATTCTGAATTAGAATATAATATCTTAAATGTGTTCTCTGTGGCCCTGATTAAATTTTCTACACTATGGTTTATATTTTGTCATTTCCACTGAAGATTTAAATTATTCTGTTTTAGCAAACAGCTTCCTTACAGATTTCCTAAATAATACAAGTCTCTTTTGGTGTCAAATTCCTGCTCTTATGTTTTGTTCTCATTCTTTGTCTTCTCATTTCATCTGCTCTGTAACTTTGAAGCCATGGGTGCTTATTGTGAGGAAAATTTATGTTAAAAAAAACCCATTGCATTACTCTATTTAGTGGGCATTAATAAACCATAATATGCTGCAGGCCTACAAAAGAGAAGGGATGAAAATGGACATCACTGGCAACCTCTCCAAGTCGTGGGCTCCCACTTTTTCCTCAGGAACTCACCAACACTGCAGATAAGACCTGGAAAACAGGAAGGCTACAGTAAAAATTTGTATACTCAATGCTGGCAAATCTTCATTTTTTTCTTCTTATTAGATATTGGTTTCTGTACTCCATTGGTCATATCAACCACCTTCCACCATTCAGTGGAAGTTTTATAGGACATGAAAAGCTCTATTCCCCTAACATACATTGTCACTAAATAACTTATGTCTTTGACCACACCAACAGCAGCATAAAGGGGAGACAATAGTTTCCAGGATGCATCAAACCATAATTAGGAAGAACTTCCACACCCCCATCACACTGTGGCAACTCCCCTTCCTATTTCCCAGCTCCAGTTCTCCTTCTTGCCAGAAGTGGTCTTCTCTAAAAACATGTCAGCATAGGGGCAGATGGCAGGTTTTCTACTGGCACTTTATTAATTTCATTGAGCTTCTATTCATTCATTTGAGAGAGAGAAAAAGAGGGAAAGTAAGAAGCAGACTTCCTGCTGAGCAAGCAGCCTGATGTGAGACTCGATCCCAGGACCCTGAGACTGCAATATAACCTGAAGGCCATTGTTCAACCATGAGCCACCCAGGTGCCCCTCTACGGGCACTTTATTTTTTAATTTATAATGTTTATTAACATATAATGTATTATTTGCCTGTAGGGTATAGATCTGTGAATCCTCAGGCTTATACATCTCACAACATTCACAATATCACACACCCTCCCCAATGTCCACAACTCAACAACCCTCTCCATAACCCCCCTTCCCCCAGCAACCCTCAAGTTTGTTTTGTGAGTTTAAGAGTGTTTTATGGTTTGTCTTCTTCCCAATCCCATCTTGTTTCATTTTTTTCCTTCCCTATCCCCTAAACCCCCCAACCCGACTCTCAGATTCCTCATATCAGGGAGATAATATGATAATTGTCTTCCTCTGACTGACTTATTTCACTCAGCATAATACCCTCTAGTTCCATCCATGTTGTCGCAAATGGCAAGATTTCATTTCTTTTGATGGCTGCATAGTATTTCATTGTGTGTGTGTGTGTGTGTGTGTGTGTGTGTGTGTGTTTATATATACCACATCTTCTTTATCCATTCATCTGTTGATGGACATCTAGGTTCTTTCCATAGTTTGTTATTGTGGACGTTGTTGCTATACACATTCGGGTGCATGTGCCCCTTCAGATCACTATGTTTGTATCTTTAGGGTAAATACCCAGTAGTGCAATTGCTGGGTCATAAGGTAGCTCTATTTTCAACTTTTTGAGGAACCTCCATGCTGTTTTCCAGAGTGGCTACACCAGCTTGCATTGCCACCAACAGTGTAGGAGAGTTCCTTTTTCTCCACATTCATGCTAGCATCTGTCATTTCCTGACTTGTTAATTTTAGCCATCCTGCTTGGTGTGAGGGGGTCTCTCATTGTGGGTTTTTTTAAAATTTATTTATTTATTGGTCAGAGAGGGGGGGGTAGAGAGAGAGGGAGAACACAAGAAGGCAGAGCACAGGCAGAAGCAGACTTCCTGCTGAGCAAGGAGCCCGATGTAGGGCTCGATCCCAGGATCCTGGGATCATGACCTGAGCTGAAGGCAGAGGCTTTAACCGGCTGAGCCACCCAGGTGCCCCTCTCATTGTGGTTTTGATTTGCATTTCCCTGATGCCTAGTGATGTTGAGCACTTTTTCACGTGTCTGTTGGCCATCTGGATGACTTCTTTGCAGAAGTATCTGTTCATGTTTTCTGCCCATTTCTTGATTGGATTATTTGTTCTTTGGTTATTGAGTTTGATAAGTTCTTTATAGATTTTGGATACTAGCCCTTTATCTGATATGTCATTTGAGAATATCTTCTCCCATTCTGTCAGTTGTCTTTTGGTTTTGTTAACTGTTTCCTTTGCTGCGCAGAAGCTTTTGATCTTGATGAAGTCCCAAAAGTTCATTTTTGCCCTTGCTTCCCTTGCCTTTGGCGATGTTCCTGGGAAGAACTTGCTGCGGCTGAGGTCGAAGAGATTGCTGCCTGTGTTCTCCTCAAGGATTTTGATGGATTCCTCCTCACATTGAGGTCCTTCATCCATTTTGAGTCTATTTTTGTGTGTGGTGTAAGGAAATGGTCCAGCTTCATTTTTCTGCATATGGCTGTCCAATTTCCCCAACACAATTTGTTGAAGAAACCATCTTTTTTCCATTGGATATTCTTTACTGCTTTGTCAAAGATTAGTTGACTATAGAGTTGAGGGTCTATTTCTGGGCTCTGTATTCTGTTCCATTGATCTATGTGTCTGTTTTTGTGTCAGTACCTTACTGTCTTGATGATGACAGCATTGTAAGAGAGCTTGAAGTTTGGAATTTTGATACTACCAGCTTTGATTTTCTTTTTCCACATTCCACTGGCTATTCAGGGTCTTTTCTGGTTCCATACAAATTTTAGGATTATTTGTTCCATTTCTTTGAAAAAAATGATGGTATTTTGATAGGAATTGCATTAAACATATAGATTGCTTTAGGTAGCATTATTTTTTCTTCTAATCCATGGGCATGGAATATTTTTCCATTTATTTATGTCCTCCTCAATGTCTTTCATGAGTACTTTATAGTTTTCTGAGTATGAATTCTTTGCCTCTTTGGTTAGATTTATTCCTAGGTATCTTATGGTTTTGGGTGCAATTGTAAATGGGATTGACTTCTTAATTTCTCTTTCTTCTGTCTTGCTGTTGGTGTATAGAGATGTAACTGATTTCTGTGTATTGATTTTATATCCTGACACTTTACTGAATTCCTGTATGAGATTTAGCAGATTTGGAGTGGAGTTTCTTGGGTTTTCCACATAAAGTATCATATCATCTGCAGAGAATGAGTTTGACTTCTTCTTTGCCAGTTCAAATGACTTTTATTTCTTTTTGTTGTCTGATAGCTGAGGCTAGGACTTCTAGTAGTATTTTGAATAGTAGTGGTGATGGTGGACATCCCTGCCATGTTTCTGACCTTAGGGGAAAGTTCTCAGTTTTTCCCCATTGAGAATGATAATCACTGTGGGTTTTTCATAGATGGCTTTAATGATATTGAGGTATGTACCCTCTATCCCTACACTTTGAAGAGTTTTGATCAAGAAAGGATGTTGCACTTTGTCAAATGTTTTTCTTCAACTGTTGAGAGGATCATAGGGTTCTTGTTCTTTCTGTTATTTATGTATTTTATCACACTGATTGATTTGCAGATGGTGATCTAACCTTGCAGCCCAGGAATAAATCCCACTTAGTCATGGTGAATAATCCTTTTAGTGTACTGTTGGATCCTACTGGCTAGTATTTTGGCAAGAATTTTTGTATTCGTGTTCATCAAGGATATTGGTCTGTAATTCTCCTTTTTGATGGGGTCTTTGTCTGGTTTTGGGGTCAAGATAATGCTGGCCTCATAAAATGAGTGAGGAAGTTTTCCTTCCATTTTTATTTTTTGGAACAGTTTCAGGAGAATAGGTATTAATTCTTCATTAAATGTTTGATAGAATTCCCCTTGGAAGCTGTCTGGCCCTGGGCTTTCATTTGTTGGGAGATTTTTGATGACTGCTTCAATCTCCTTACTGGTTATGGGTCTGTTCAGGTTTTCTATTTCTTCTTGGTTCAGTTTTGGCAGTTTATATGTGTCTAGGAATGCACTCATTTCTTCCAGATTGTCAAATTTGCTGGCATATAAGTTGCTCATAATATGTTCTTACAGTTGTATTTCTTTGGTGTTGGTTGTGATCTCTCCTCTTTCATTCATGATTTTATGTATTTGGGTACTTTCTCGTTCCTTTTTGATAAGTCTGCCCAGGGATTTATCAATCTTATTAATCTTTTCAAAGAACCAGCTTCTAGTTTCATTGATTTGCTCAACTATTCTTTTGGTTTCTATTTCATTGATTTCAGCTCTTATCTTTATTATTTTTCTTCTCCTCTGGATTTAGGCTTTCTTTGCTGTTCTTTCTCCAGCTCCTTTAGGTATAGAGTTAGGTTATGTACTTGAGACCTTTCTTGTCTCTTGAGAAAGGCTTGTACCGCTATATACCTTCCTCTCAGGACTGCCTTTGCTGTGTCCCACAGATTTTGAAGAGTCTTGTTTTCATTTTCATTTGTTTCCATAAATTTTTTCAATTCTTCTTTAATTTCCTGGTTGACCCATTCATTCTTTAGTAGGATGCTCTTTAGCCTCCATGTATTTGAGTTCTTTCCAACTTTCCTCTTGTGATTGAGTTCTAGCTTTAGAGCATTGTGGTTTGAAAATATGTAGGGAAGGATCCCAATCTTTTGGTACCATTTGAGATGTGATTTGTGACCTAGGATGTGATCTATTCTGGAGAATATTCCATGTGCACTAGAGAAGAATGTGTATTCTGTTGCTTTGGGATGGAATGTTCTGAATATATCTGTGATGTCTATCTGGTCCAGTGTGTCATTTAAAGCCTTTATTTCCTTTTTGATCTTTTGCTTGGATGATCTGTCCATTTCAGTGAGGGGGGTGTTAAAATCCCCTACTATTATTGTATTATTGTTGATGTGTTTCTTGATTTTGTTATTATTTGGTTTATATAGTTGGCTGCTCCCATGTTAGGGGCATAGATATTTTAAATTGTTAAATCTTCTTTTTGGACAGATCCTTTAAGTATGGTATAATGTCCTTCCATATCTCTTACTATAGTCTTTGGCTTAAAATCTAATTTATCTGATATAAGGATTTCTACCTCAGCTTTGTTTTGTCCATTAGAATGGTAAATTGTTTTCCACCCCCTCACTTTAAATCTGGAGGTGTCTTTGGGTCTAAAATGAGTTTCTTATAGACAGCATATTGATGGGTCTTGTTTTTTTAATCCATTCTTATATCCTGTGACTTTTTTTTTAATTTTTAATTTTTTAATAACATATAATGTATTATTAGCTTCAGGGGTACAGGTCTGTGAATTGCCAGGTGTACACACTTCACAGCACTCACCATACATAGCACATACCCTTCCCAATATCCATAACCCAACCACCCCCCACTCCCCTCCTCCAAGCAACCCTCAGTTTGTTTTATGCAATTAAGAGTTTCTTATGGTTATCTCCCTCCCGATCCCACCTTGCTTCATTTTTTCCTTCCCTAGTCCCAAAACCCCCCACATTGCCTCTCAAATTCCTCACATCACCCTGTATCTTTGATTGGGGCATTTACCCCATTTACATTCAGGGTAACTTTTGAAAGATGTGTATTTAGTGCCATTGTATTGCCTGTAAGGTGACTGTTACTGTGTATTGTCTCTGTTCTTTTTTGGTCTACTACTTTTAGGCTCTCTCTTTGCTTAGAGGATCCCTTTCAATATTACCTGTAGGACTGGTTTGGTGTTTGTAAATTCGTTTAATTTTTGTTTTTTCCTGGAAACTTTTTATCTCTCTCTCTATTTTCAATGATAACCTAACTGAATATAGTATTCTTTGCTGAATATTTTTTTCATTTAGTGCTCTGAATATATCATGCCAGTTCTTTCTGGCCTGCCAGATCTCTTTGGATAAGTCTGTTGCCAATTTAATTTTTCTACCATTGTATGTTTTAGACTTCTTATCCCGAGCTGCTTTCAGGATTTTCTCTTTGTCACTAAGAATTGTAAGTTTTCCTATTAGATGATGGGGTGTGGACCTATTTTTATTGATTTTGAAGGGGGTTCTCTGTGCCTCCTGGATTTTTTATACTTGTTCCCTTTGCCATATTAGGGAAATTCTCTACTATAATTGGCTCCAATATACCTTCTGCCCCTCTCTCTATTTCTTCTTTTTCTGGAGTCCCAATTATTCTAATATTGTTTCATCTTATGGTATCACTTATCTCTTGAATTCTCCCCTCATGGTCCAGTAGTTGTTTGTCTCTATTTTGCTCAGCTTCTTTATTCTCTGTCATTTTGTTTTCTATATCACCAATTCTCTCTTCTGCCTCATTTATCCTAGCAGTAAGATAAATTGGTTTTAAAATGTTAAAAGAGGAAAGAGGAAAAGTTAAAAAAATAGAAAAAATAAAAAAATTAACATTTTTTAAAGATTTTTTAAAAATTTTTATTTTTTTTTAAGATTTTATTTATTTATTTGACAGACAGAGATCACAAGCTGGCAGAGAAGCAGGCGGGGGGAGGGGGATACAGGCTCCCCGCTGAGCAGAGAGCCTGATGTGGGGCTTGATCCCAGGACCCTGGGATCATGACCAGAGATGAAGGCAGAGGCTTAACCCACTGAGCCACCCAGGCACCCCTAACTTTGCAAGATGAAAGGATCATGGGGAAACTGCCATGAATTCTGTGTTGCTTTCCCCTAGCTCTGGAGTTCTGCAGTTTTGATTGATTAATGAATTTGGTCTTAGCAGGATGTTCTTGCTGATCATCTGGGGGAGGGGCTTGTTGTAGTGAGTATCAAATGTATTTTCCAAAGGCAGAATTGTAGTGCCCTTGCCAGGGGCCAAGCTAAGTAATCTGCTCAGGTTTGCTCTTGGTAGCTTTTGTTCCCTGAACGCTTTCCATAGATCTCTGGAGGATGGAATGAAAATGGTGGCCTCCCAATCTCCAGCCTGGAGGAGTCAAGAGCTTGGGGCCCCACTCCTCAGTGTGCCCCCAGAGAAAAGCAGTCAATCACTCTTCTCTCCCTTGTCTCCAGCTGCACTCTGTGCTCACCTGGCCTGTGACCAAGCATTTCTATCTCTGGCCCACAGCCCCATTTGGAGTCCCCAAACCCAGCAGATTCCTGCCACGTGTTCCTGTGCTGCTCCTCCTAGAAGAGGAAGGAGGGGGTCTCTCCAGATCTGCCACTTGTGATGTCCCTACTTAAAAAGCAGTGGCCCCACTATGCCTTGGATCACAGTTTAAGGTAACCCTGATTTGAAACACTCCTTGGCTCTGTCTCCGAAGTTGGTTTCCTTGTTCTGATACCTGGGAGCTCTGACACACTCAGACACCCCCAGCCTTTCTGTTATCCCACAAAACCTGAGACCACAGGGGCGCCTGGGTGGCTCAGTGGGTTAAGCCGCTGCCTTCGGCTCGGGTCATGATCCCAGGGTCCTGGGATCGAGTCCCGCATCAGGCTCTCTGCTCAGCAGGGAGCCTGCTTCCTCCTCTCTCTCTCTGCCTGCCTCTCTGCCTGCTTGTGATCTCTCTGTCAAATAAAATAAATAAAATCTTTAAAAAAAAAAAAAAAAAAAAAACCTGAGACCACATTGTCTCTGTGAAGGCTCCATCCCCACTTACCCTCTGGAACAATGTCCTTTCAAAAGTTCTGGAGCAGACTTCCAAAAGTTCTGATTTTGTGCCCTGCTGCTCCACTGCTTGCTGGGAGCCAGCCCCACTGGTCTATCTTCCCATCATTTTGGATTCACTTCTCCATACATTCTATGGTTCAGAAAATGGTCAATTTTCTATTTCTAGAATTGCTGCTCTTCTTCTCTCCGATCTCCTGTTGAGTTTGTAGGTGTTCAGAATGGTTTGATAACTATCTAGCTGAATTCCTGGGACCTGAGTCATCTCAGTCTGCTACTCCTCCGCCATCTTGGCCCCTGCCTGTATGGGCACTTTAAAAAGCTTCATACTTACAGTAATTGCACAGCTCCTTTTCCCTTTTATTTAGTTATAAAACCTAAGACTGCAAGGATCTCAGGAATCTACCTATTTCTTTTTGTATGAATGACTGTTCTTTGGTATGAAAGAAGGAATGTGATAGTCAAAAGTCATTTTTCTCACTGCAGACTCTTTAACTTTATCATAGAAATTCTGCCTAGATTCTGGCGGTAATCTGATTCCAAACATAAGTTTTTGAGATTATGGAGTATTTCTTTTTTCCTAAACACCTGTGAGTATCCATCTGGGAATCGTGAGGCAACTTTCTAGTCTAGTGCCATTTTAAACCAGAGATCCAAAACATCTTTTAAACAGAAATGAGATTGTATTCAAAATATTGATTTGTTACTCTGTACACTACTCTCCTACTTCATCTTTGTGAATAAAAATATAAATGCTTCATTGTGAAAAAGATGCCTCTATGTCAAGGCAAGGTTTGAATAAATGTCTGTTAAGTTAAAATTTTAAGCTGTAAGTAGTGAAGTCCTAGTGCCAAAAGGTGGAGATACTGTTTTCTGAAATTAAAGTTCTATGTTAATAATTACGTTTAAATATATACATATAATATCCAGTCACTTTTTTTCCAACTGCTGCAACTAATTTTACCTGCTCAATATAATAAAATATTCAAATTAAACTTGGAATATATTGAAAAATCCAATGCTATAATTGCAAAGGTTTAATTATAGTAGAACATGGGAAAGATTTTGTCTTTCATTGCTGAAAGAAATATAAACAACATATGTTTACATCATTTCTGCTTGGCATCTAAGAGAGTTTAATCAAAATAATGAGTGGTATACTTATAAGAAAATCCATTCTTAGCCTTTCCATATTTAAAATTTTTATTTTTTTAAAAATAAGAGATAGATGTTGAAGTAATGTTTTATGTCTAATCACTATGTATACATAACAGATACCCATCACCTTCTTTTGGTGAAATGGATTTGTTCATGTAGATTTATGTAATAGCAATATAGACTTCACTAAGAAATATTTATGTGGTGAGTGACTATAAATAGTGGACACAGAGTGAATAGAGACACCTGCTATTCTCCAACTTTATTTCCACCTGGAAGCATAATCATAACAGATAACATTTACTGAGAATATACTATTTGCTCTGTACTGCGTTAATTATTCCTGTTTTAAAAACCTGTTTAATCCTCCTATTTTACACACAAATTTATTTATATTTATATATTTGCTTAAATTGTTTATTGATTAATAATTTAGATATATTATAAAACATGGAAAAATTGGAAAAAACATGGAAAAAAATTAAGTTGATGACCTAAATGTAAAATAAATAGTCCCTAAAAGGTAGGTATACATTTTCTTCTTATTCTACAGATGAGAGAACTGAGGATCCATGTGGTTACAGAACTTGTGGAGTGATTTATGTAATTCCTAGGAAAGATTTCCTATAAAAATTCTGTTAGTCTACTAAATGTATATAACTTGGACTTTGGTATTACATTTTCTAAAATAATTTTATAATCATATGGTTACTAAGGATGTATAACTCAACTACTACTCATATCAACTTTCATAATTTCAGATACAAATTGTTTTTGCTAATGTTATTACCAAACCAAAAACTTCATGTGTTCCATAATAGTTCTGGTAGGTTCCATTTTTTCTCAGACAAAAGTGGAAGCTAACAAGAATTAGCTAAATTGAAACTCAATGATAAATTATGACAACATTAATGAGGGAAAACCCTGTAATTCTTGCCATTGAACACATCAAGCTCCTTAAAATTCATGTATTGAAACATAATTTTATGTCCATTTTCATGTGACTATGAAATACTCAGGGCTGAGGTTCAAAAATTATAAAATGGAAGCAGCATGGTCTTTAAAGGGCAGATGGTCAGGAACAGATCTTGCACGATATAAACAAGAGAAGCATGTATATAATACTGACCCGAATGTGCTTTTAAAAAAAGTAATAGAGGGGCGCCTGGATGGCTCAGTGGGTTAAAGCCTCTGCCTTCAGCTCAGGTCATGATCCCAGGTTTCTGGGATCAAGCCCCACATTGGGCTTTCTGCTCATCAGGGAGCCTTCTTCCCTCTCTCTCTCTGCCTGCCTCTCTGCCTACTTATTATATCTCTCTCTGTCAAATAAATAAATAAAATCTTTAAAAAATGATAATAAAATTAAAAAAGTAATAGAACACAGATCGTATTGTATTCTTTCTGCTATAATAAGAGTAGCAATTTATTTTATTTTTTAAAAAGGTTTATTTATTTATTTGTTTGTTTGCTTATTTATTCAGAGACAGAAAGAGCACACAAGTAGGGGGAGCATCAGGCAAAGGGATAAGCAGGCTCCCCGCTGAGCAGGGAGTCCCAGGCAGGACTCTGTCCCATGCCCCTGTGGTCATGGCCTGAGCCAAAGGCAGCTGCTTAACCAACTGAGCCAATCAGGAGTCCCTTCAACACTATTTCTTGTAATGAACAACAGAGTATTGTATTGGGTAGTGTAGAGATTTTTACAAACCAGTTTGGATAAAATCAGTTATAGTTAGTAAGTTCAAAATGTCTGTGAAATATCAAATAGCCTGGAGCTTTGAAGAAAAGTGAATTCAGGAACTGTCTATACATAGATGGTGTATAGAGCCAGGGGAATAGAGGAGATCACCTAAGGAGAGAGTTTAGAGAGAGAGAACAGAAGAAAGGGAGGGAAGGTGGGAGGGAGGGAGAAAAGGAGAAGAGGAAGGGAAAGGAGAATGATTGTGAATGGAACATAGTACTCTTTGTATCAGGTGAGAATCCTTATTCATATGATCCAGTCTTTTTGATCATTCAGAACCCAGAAATAATTATTAAAGTAGTTGAACTAAAATAATCAATTGATGAAACTGTGACCTTTTATAATATTGATTTAACTTTCTATATTGGAGAGGCATCCGAGTGGTTAGGCCTATCTTCTTTCTTTCTATATTGGAGGAGCATCCTTAGTTGGTTAAGCCTATCTTCAGCTCAGGTCATGATCCTGTGGTCCTGGGATAGAGCCCCCACATCTGGCTCTGTGCTTTGCGGGGAGCCTGCTACTCCCTCCCCCTCTGCCTGCTGCTCCACTTGCTTGTGTCTCCATGCTGTCTCTCTCTGTCAAATAAGTAACTAAAATCTTTTTAAAAAATAAAATAAGCTTTCTATATTGGAGATAAATATATATAATATATATCTTCACTATGTACAAACACTATGGATATTTTAGATGATTCATTAGTGGAAAAAATTTAAATGTATATTTTATTCACATACCATGTTACTTTTATAAAAGTAGCTTCAAAGAATTATGATGTATGTATTAATGGTTTATTAATGCCCTTATCAACAGAATGAAGTTATTTGGTTTTCAATGTTTCATGGTTTATAGTTCACTTGAGGCTTAGATTAATTTCATTTTTATATGCCATTTTCAATCCATGTATTTCTGCAGTTCATTTAATCAAGCTGGTTTTTCATGAGGGAAAATTAAGTTGAAAAGCACAAAATCACAAAATAAGTTTAAAATTTAAATGGACTAAAGTTGAACATATCTTTGGTAAACTTTTCAGTGCATTTTTATATCAGAAAAAAGTGCACTCTGAGTCTTTGCTGTTAGAGGAAGAAACTTAAGTCTCACACAAAGGAATCTGAAAGAAGGAGTAGAAAGTAAATTTAAATGTACTTTCTAATATTAATTTAAATTTACAATCTAAATTTAGCCACTATATAAAAATTTAGCCTCTTCTTATGACATTAATACATTAGTACAAGGAGATCATCTTCAACAATTGTCCCTCTTTTTCCCTCCTATTCAGTAGAAGTTTAATCCAATCAGTATTTTTTCCACGTATCTTTTTACCTGTTCAGTCCCGACTCCATGGGACCTTACCCTCTTAGAACAACTTACCGTCATTTTCCAAGAATGAACCTCTTGCTTAGACAATTTCCCCGGTCTTGACCCCTCCAATTCATCCTTCCCTCAGCTTCTAAGATCCTTCTACCAGTTCTCCCATTTCAACTACTGTCTTCCTCTAAGCCACCTGTGTCTCATGCCTGTGTTAGAGCTATGACATCCTACAAACCGATTGCTGCAAAAACTGGCCATATTGGCCCATTGCTCAAAATCCTGCAGAGGCATCTCATTTCAAGTATAATAAAATCTAGACTCCTTACCATGTCCTTTATGATGTGGCTTCTGCCTATGCCACTGATTTCCATCTCCTTCAACTTTTCCCTGATTCAAAATCACTACCGCATGATTTCTTTCTAAACCATAGCCTGCAAAATTCCTTGCCGTCTCAGAAAATTTACTTTAAATCCTCTTTACATAGACTTTCAAGTGGCTTCTTTCTCAAAAGTCAAGTCCCAAACCAAATGACCTTCTTTTTTTTTATAAAGATTTTTAAAAAAATTTTATTTATTTGACAGAGATCACAAGCAGGCAGAGAGAAAGGGGGAAGCAGGCTCCCTGCTGAGCAGAGAACCTGATGTGGATCTCTATCTCTATCCAGGACCCTGAGATGACCTGAGCCAAAGGCAGAGGCTTTAACCCACTGAGCCACCCACACACCCCTCCAAATGACCTTCTTAAGAGATCTTCATTGAATACCTGATCTCCCTCCCCTTTGAGCTCTCCATTTAAATAGCATACGCTAACTTCTTGATAGATTTCAGTTGATTCCTGAAATTATCCTGGGTACTAATGTGGGCTCTGGACTTATCCTACCAGCTTTCAAACACTGGCTCTTCCAACTACTACTAGCTTCTACCTGGGAAAGTTTTTAAATTTCTATTTCTTTCCCTCTAAAATGGGGTAATAATACTTCATAAGGTTGTTGCAAAAGTTAAAGGATTTAAACCTAAAGTTCATAGTACAATGCCTTGTTAGTCATTATCATTTGCTGTAGATATAGTAGAATCAATAGTAAAATATAGCTCTTTATAAGTTTGTCCACTTCTGTAACTATGACACAATCTGGCACTCCATAATAGATCCTCAATAAAAGCATAAGCCACTGGCACCTGACTGGTGACCTGGTGAAGGACAGCTCTGATCAGAGAAATACTGATGTGGTTTAAAGTAATGTGGGAAGGTTTATGTAATTTACCATTCTTGTCTTTGGCTCTAGTTGAAAATTTCTAACAGCCAAATATATTCACCCTTCAACAGCAAATTTCAGTTAATGAAGATCTGGATACATGGGAAATCACCATCTTACAAAGTTATCTGCATGAAGCAGATCACAAAGAAAATTGACTTTCAGCTATGAGGCTGATATTAGAAACAAACCCACCAGGTCTGGATGGGACTGGGGAGTATTAACCAGGTTCCCTGGGTCAGAACTAGGGAGAAGACACCTGGAAATGACCCTCAGATATAGAGGGAACAAACTTAGTGGGGGAAATAGGTCTTATGTTTCCAGTGGTCAGGACTGGCTCAAAAATGGAACAGAACATGCCCTATAAATAAGCTCTATTAGATCACATTAGCATATCCATCTTGGGCTCTTCTGGAGAAGTAAGAAAGGAAAAGAAACCAGATACAGATTATAGGTAACCTTTCTAAATGTTGTTTATGTAAGTTGGTTCACATTTGGATAAAATTGACAACACCCTATTTTCAGACTGTTGATAAAATCGTTATGTTAAGGTCACGTATCATATATTGATTTTTACTGTGTATTATTAGGAAATCCTGTCTAGGTTGGATATATTCTTATAGGTTATGAAGCAAAAGGAATATAAAAGCCTCTTGCTTTCCTCTGATTGTCTCAGATGAATGATCTTAGTTTAATGGGACACACACATAGGAAAACTGAAATCTGCCGTTTCACCTTATCAAATTGTATATCTCTGGACCATTCACTGTGTTTGTAACTTTAACAGGTCCTATTAGATACTGGATATTCTGTTTGGCTTTTTTTTTTTTTTTTGGCTGCAGCATCTGTTCCGAGTGTCAGAGTACAAATTTAGAAACTTTTATGGAGAGCTAGCAGGTCATCATTTCACGAACTGATCTGTTATAAATTTCTCAAATAAAGCTCCATTGCTTGGAAGATCTTTTGGCATAAAAAATACAAAGGTATGTATCTAACCCTTCTAATAAACTTGGCATTTAAACAAAACATGAAACTGAGTTATGTAAGGACTCTCTTACCCATAGTCGGGTTACATAAAGTATTGAATGTTATGAAACCTTACTGTATTCTGTGACATTACTCTTCATGCTTTATAATAACATGTTTTCATGGACTGAGGAAGTTATGCTATTAAATTTTAAATTCTTTAAATTATAAATTATTAAAAGACTTAACACTCTCCAGGTCTTGATTTTAGTTTACATGATTCATCATAATTCATAGCTACTTTTACACATATTACTAATGAAAAATCCTGATTTATGAAGTCAAATATATGAACTGCTGCATCTAATTTTAGAAAAGCTTTCTGTATTTCCACAGAGCTGTAGAAATTTGAAGTATTTGACAGTTGCTCAAATATTTCTGATTAATGAAACTCTTAGAGCTAAGGCTGTTTATGCAATTTCATTTGAAACTTATTATCAGTATTCCATAAATTATTAGATTGTGTGGATTGCTCCTCATCATTTTTAAATTCACTCCTTTGAAATAGAATCCTTTTTTTAAAAAAATAAAGATTAAAATGTTGAGTTGAATAACCATATTTCTGCACTTGAAAAGATTCTCCATTCTGTAATTTTCATCCAAAAAGCCACTATACCTTTACTTTCTTCCCCACATTTTTCTCCTCTCAAGTCCTTTTTCCTTCTTCAGGTATTTCTGGGCACTAGGTGTAAATCAAGGTCACACACTCTTCTTTGCTCCCTGAGTGAGTACACACTAGGTAGAGAGTGTGTATAGAAAGATAAGACTCCCTTAGCAGAACTGAGCCTTCCTCCCTCTGACTCAGCCAGAAACCTAGGAGTAGCCGGCAAGGTATGAGAAAAAGGAAAATGTTCCAAATACATTTTAGGAATTGGAAAGTAAAACTAGGAAATTGATTTGTAGGATTGTTTTGTTTTGTTTTTTTGTTTGTTTGTTTATTTTGTGGAGGCATGGGGGAGGCTGTTAGCACATGTTAAAGCTCTAGGAAAAATGAAACTCAAATAGAATTATCATCAACCATTTGTCTTTTGGCTTGCAACATGTGTGCACACATTTAAAGTGAGGAACTAACATTGTTTAAGCGAAAACTTTCTAGATGTATACTAATTTAAAAATCTTTTTTTTCTTAAAATGCTGGGAATAAGGAATTTGGTTGAAAATATTAGTTCTTTCTCGTCAGTTAATTTAGTCAAAGTCAAAGTGCTCATGAATGAAAATTTCAGAAAAGTTTGTTGAAGAAACGCATTTTATAAATGACTTTCTAAATACATTTCCATATCTTTTCCTAACACTTAATTGAACCCATCCAAAGAGTACCTTGTTCTCTAACAGGAATCCATCCATAATCACATCATCAGTTAATCCTTGTAAATATCTCAAGTTCTATTGACTCATTAAGTTCGCAGTAAAAAACATTCTTATTTTTCAGGATGTCAAACTTGGGACAATTTGACTGCGATTTTTACCAATCTAATTATACTATTGATAATCAGGAGCAGAGTTCTGAAGATTCTAATACGTATGCATATGTTTATGGATCTAGAAAGTAAGTATTTTATATTGAAAAAATATGCTTTTGTTTTAAGAAGGTGTGATATTTTAGTAAGGGGTTTCCACACTGGGAGGGTTTCCTTGGGGAAAGCAAAAGCTCTCTCCAGTATATCTTGGTAAAATACCCAAGAAGAAATGCCAGGAAATGTCAGAGAAATTAATTCAGTTCACCTCAGGCCCATTTATAGGTGGGTGGTTGGGCTCTTCTTTTCAAAATACCACTTAACAGGGAGCCTGAATATAGGCCCTGGACAGAACAGAAAACATTTTCATTTCACATGATATTTTTGAGACACTGCTCAAAAAATAGATTTTATTTGACTAGTAAACATTTTATCAAGTGCCTGCTGTCTGTTAGGAATCCCAATGATAAAAAAGAAGTCTATAATCTTTCCTTCATAAAATTTCAGAATTTATGTTGGACAGTGGCAATTAAATATGTAATTATAATACAGTGTGAAAACTCTTAAATGGAATTGAAATAAACATATTTCAGAATGTGTTAGTTTTTAAAAAAATTTTTTTAAATTAACATATAATGTATTATTAGCCCCAGGGGTACAGGTCTGTGAATCACCAGGTTTACATACTTCACAGCACTCACCATAGCACATACCTTCCCCAGTGTCCATAACACAACCACCATCTCCCTACCCCCCTCTGCCCAGCAACCCTCAGTTTGTTCTGTGAGATTAAGAGTCTCTTATGGTTTGTCTCCCTCCCAGTCCCATCTCGTTTCATTTATTCTTTTCCTACCTCCCAAAACCCGATGTTGCCTCTCAACTTCTTCATATCAGGGTATATCATATGATAATTGTCTTTCTGATTGACTTATTTCACTAAGCGTAATACCCTCTAGTTCCATCCACGTCATTGCAAATGACAATTTTTCATTTCTTTTGATGGCTGCATAGTATTCTGTTATATATATATATATATATATATATATATATATATATATATACACACACACCACATCTTCCTTATCCGTTCATGTTGATGGACATCTAGGTTCTTTCCATAGTTTGGCTATTGTAGACATTGCTGCTATAAACATTTGGGGGCACATGCCCCTTCGGATCACTACATTTGTATCTTTAGGATAAATACTCAGTAGTGCAATTGCTGAGTCATAGGGTAGCTCTATTTTCAACTTTTTGAGGAAACTCCGTGATGTTTTCCAGAGTAGTTTCACCAGCTTGCATGCCCATCAACAGCGTAGGAGGCTTTCCCTTTCTCCGCATCTTTGCCAGCACCTGTCATTTCCTGACTTGTTAATTTTTGCCATTCTGACTGGTGTGATGTGGTATCTCATTGTGGTTTTGATTTGTATCTTCTTGATACCGAGTGATGTGGAGCACTGTGTTAGTTATTTTGAGTTGACAATTCAACTTGAGTTGAAAATAAAAATGATGAAGATTTTAGTAATTTAGCCTTTACTAGGGTAAATGGGGCATTTCTGGTAGGAAGAATTGGTTCAAGTTCTGGCTCTAGCCTTTGTAATATTGGGAAAGATTTTTAACTTCACCTCCTGAGTACATTACACTGAGAAATAAGGACATTAATAGAACCTACTTCCTGAAATTATCATGAAGAACAGTTGTGCTAATGTGTAGGATTAGCGCACTTAGACTAGTGAACCGTGAGAAGGATCTTCCTGTGCATTAGGTACTATTGTGAACTGCATGTAAGTTAACTCATTGGATCCTCAGACAATCCTGAGATGAGATCTAGTATTTTTCCCTGTTTTACTTATGAGAAAACAGGAACCAAGAGAAATTAAGGAACTTTTTCAAGGACACACAACTAAAAAGAAATGGGGTTTGGATTTTAGTTCAAGGTTGTTTGATTAGATCCAATACTAGGGTAGGCATATAATTTATTGTAAAATCAAGACGTCTGAAAGAGTAAAATGTATGCTAGGAATAATGATGTTGGTACAACAGGACTACAACTAGGTCATCTTAGGTAAAGATGGGCTGTGTAGTCACTGCTTCATTTCAACAAGTTTAAGCCAAATAACCACATGAAAAATATTTTAAATTTATTAATTCTTGAAGTTTCATTTTCTAAACACAGATAAGTGCCTTGAAAGCTCCAGATAAAGGAGGAAAAGATAAAATAAATACAACAAGCAATGGGAACTCTTCAGTTCCAACTAGGAACAGGACAGTTCAGAAATTGTTTCCACTAGCTGATCACTCCTGAAGACACAAGAGATAGGTGCTGTTTTCTAGCTACTCCTGCTGAATCATTACTCTACGGTGATAGGGAAAGGATTGGTATAGAATGTTTTTAAAACTATCAAAGTTAAACCTCTGGAGTTTCATCCCATCAATGAACCTAGTCTATGTTGTCCAGCTTCAGTCAGGTACCATAAAAATTTCCTAAAATGAAAAACAATTTATACTGCCTCCTTCCTCCTTCACTCTCTTTCTATGAATATTATCATTAGATATTTTTATCATTAGATTTTTAAAAAAATTTATTTTTTAAATTAAAAAATATATTTATAAGAAAAATAGGATAAAAGAGTAAGGCTGTAGAGATTTGACTCAATCATTGCAGAATCTAACTACAGAAAAAGAACTTGATTGTCTTTCATTTATGATTTCTACTTTGAAGATCAAGAAAAAGTGTTTGGTGCCAGAAAAGTGTTAATCAGGCAGAGGGAGTAGCTTGGACAATAAAATGTTACAGGATGGTAACTCAAAATATATAATCCAAAATCTAATAGGATTTTTCTGCTCTCTTCTCCTATTTTAGTGAAAGAAACTAGTCACCTTCTGTTTCTTTTCTTCAGATGGAGTAAACACATGGGTAGCATCTATGATCTACATTTTCAAACTAAACGAAACTAAAAAATCTAATAAGAGAGAAACAAAGCTTTCTCTTTATGCAGGGACTCATGGCCCACAGCTTTTTCCCCCCACGCACCAGCACCAAACCACCACCCAATTTTATTTCTCTATTTGATTACACATATCAACATTGCCCAGAAATCAAGATGAAAATGAGATGGAAATGAACATAACCAAACGGGGAAAACTCAAGATTATATTATTTTACGTTGATGGCCTAACCTGCTTCAGTTCCTTAACATTTAAATCCAAGTTGTGATTTGAAGACAGTAACATTTAAATTCCAATCCACACTGCAAGTCTCAGGAATTAGAAAAGGGCGTATTAGCTGTGGTAGTTTTATGAGGTACGTAAAATGTGGAGTCAAGTCAGTGACTTACTAGTGTACATCAAACTCCAGAGATTCAATCTTTTATTCATACAGTGAATAGTTCAATTAAAATACACCCCAAAACAGAAAAAGATGCTAACCATCCTGGCAAAAGACACAGGAATCCAGAGGATAGTTTTAATCAGTTAGTTTCCTTCTCTCTGTCTCTGTCCACCCCCACTCTCATATATGGGAGTGAGCTTTAAAGATTTTATGCACGTATGTATATGTAAGTACATATTTATTTGAGTGAGCTAGTGAGCACGCATGCGTACACATACACACATTCGCCTGAAGGACCAGGGGAGTGGGGAGGGGAAGAGAGAGAGAGGAAGAGAATCTTAAGCAGTCTCCACTAGGTGCCCCTGTTGGAGATTGCTTAAAAAACTTGCTCAGTGGCATACTGATCTGAAAGCTGGTTGACTGTAATTACTAAGACAATAAAAATATTTATATTAAAAAACAAGTTTTCTTATTTTAGGATAAACAAGAAGGAGTTTCCTTATTTTAAACAACTATTCAGTCATTCAGATAGACACTATTTCCAACACCTGTAACCTGTCACCTGGGCTATATTTTCCCATACTTTAAAATGGGAAATCTATTCCAATTATTTAGAGAAAGGACAAGATATTTCTACAGAAAAGGAGACAACAACTGGAAAACTCTCTTTGAATGTTTTCATAGGACTTTAACAGACTGATACTGAATCCCCAGCTTTTCTGAATCCCCTGAGCTGATATTCCTCTAGTGTGTCAAGCATAGTTTTGACTCTGCCAATGGTATGTTGTCACCTTGCACCTGCTGGCTCGGCCAGAATCTGGGAATGATGTAAATGTCAGGTCCCCTGCTACCATTCCCTAAAACACACCACCCTTCAACTGATCCTGTACATTTTGTTCTTACTGGGGATATTTAAAATACCAGATTTTACTGGCTCACCTGGAGACTGACATAGACAAACTGTTTCTGGGCGTACTGACTGTATTTTTTTAATCAACAGGATATTTTGAGGGGTACCTGGGTGGCTCAGTGGGTTGAGCCTCTGCCTTTGGCTCATGTCATGATCTCAGGGTCCTGGGATCTAGCCCCGCATTGGACTCTCTGCTCAGCAGGGAGCCTGCTTCCCCTTCTCTCTGCCTGCCTGTCTGTCTGCTTGTGATCTCTCTCTCTGTCAAATAAATAAAACTTTAAAAAAAAAAAAAACAGGGTATTTTTGTTGTTGATCAGTCGTATTGTTGTCTCAGGCTGTTTCAGGGGATGAGGTTTCAAATTCTGAAACCCTTCCTAGTCTCAGGTTCCAGGAGGCATGCGATGTCATCTGGCTGTAGGAAATACACTCACACTTTAATATTAGTTAAAATGTGCAGCTAGACTTTCCATGACTTGTACTTATCTGCTGGTGCATTTTTTACAACCTGATTTACACTCTAGCCTTCCATGTGACACTGGAACAGCTCATCACCCCATGCCTCCTGGATCAGCTTGACAAAGGAAAGCAGCATCAGGTGACCATCATGAAGGAAGTCCAAACAGTTTTAGAACAACAAAACTTTCAATAAAATACATACCTAGTGACTATGTAATAGGACACAGAAAGCACATTTCTGTAATCATAAAAAATTGCTACTGAGTCTTTTAGCAATGATCTTTTCTTTAATTATAATTTTTTACTATGTCATGTTAGTTACCTTACTGTACATCCTTAGTTTTTGATGTAGTGTTCTGAGATTAATTACAATGATCTCCTATATTTGCTTTGGAAAATGAATGTTAAGTCCTGCTGCCTCAGAGCCAGGGAAAATCTTTTCCCCAGCTGGAGACTATGTCTTATCTTAACACAACATCATCCATCTGGAGACTTGTTGGAATTTTATAAACCCAGATATGGATGGTGAAAAGGGAAATACTGAAGAATTGGGTGAATGTGTAGAGAGTTTTTATACAAAGCAGGTGTGTGGCCATTGTTTTATTGCTTAGAGACAAAAGTCCTGGCATGTGTATAGGGGAGATTCTCCCGGTGGGAAAACACAAGACTGGTGGGATGTTGTCAAAGTCAGTTTGGGTGTTCCAAGGAGACCAAAATGATGAAAAGTGAAAGATGACCAGCACAGAAGGCATATAAATTTCTGGCCTCCTATTTATGTTGTTTTCTTTGAGGAAGAGACAACTATTTACAAAAAACAGACACATAGACCAGTGGAACAGAGTAGAGAGCCCAGATATGGACCTTCAACTCTATGGTCAATTAATCTTCGACAAAACAGGAAAAAATATACAGTGGAATACAGAAGATGCTGTTCCAGACTTTGCAGAAGATGTCTAGAATGCTTTAGTGTAAGTCTCAGGAAGAAAAAAGCATACTAAGACATAGCTCATGTTTATTGATCATTTTTGCATGCCCAATGCTGCTCTGAGTGCTTTACTTATTTCAGCTAATTTAATTTACAAAAACCTTACGAGATCATCATCATCATCATCATTATTATTGTTATTATATAGCAGAATTTTTAGTGGCTTGGGTATATTGGTAGAACTGCAAGCCCTGTTCAAATTTAATATCAACAAATACTTTTTTTATTTGGTTCTTACTCATTCATATTTTTTTAATGACTTTATTTATTTATTTGACACACAGAGATCACAAGCAGGCAGAGAGGCAGGCAAAGAGAGAGAGAGTCCTGGGTGGGACTCGATCCCAGGACCCTGGGATCATGACCTGAGCCAAAGGCAGAGGCTTTAACCCACTGAGCCACCCAGGTGCCCCTCGTTCATATTTTTTGAGATATAGTTGATGTACAATATTATATTAGTTTCAGGTGTACAACATATTGATTAGACATTTCTATGCATTAATTAATGTTTATCATGATAAACATAGTTACCATCTATCACCATGCATTATTACAGGGTTATTGACTATATTTCCTATGCTGAACTTGTCGTCCTCATGACTTTTATATTTTATAACCAGAAGTTTGTACTTTTTAACATCTTTCACCTATTTTGCCCATCCCCCAAACCTCCTTGCCTCTAGTAACCACTAGTTTCCTTTGTGAGTTCTATTATTATCCTCATTTTACAGATGAGAAAATCAAGGCACCGATGTAAGATAATTTGCCTGAGAGTATAAAAGTGGAATTTGAACACAGACAGTATAACTCCAGAAGCAGCACATTTGCTAATCACGGCACTCGACTTAGGATACATTTTCTCATTGAACTGATTTTTTGTTTGTTTGTTTGTTTTTAGATTTTATTTATTTATTTGACAGACAGAGATCACTAGTAGGCAGAGAGGCAGGCAGAGAGAGAGGAAGAAGCAGGCTCCCTGCTGCTGAGCAGAGAGCCTGATGCGGCCTCGATCCCAGGACCCTGAGATCATGACCTGAGCCGAAGGCAGAGGCTTTAACCCACTGTGCCACCCAGGCACCCCTCATTGAACTGTTTTTATAAGCAGAAGTGTAACCCCCACAGAATCAGGAAGCAAAAGAAGAGTGGTATGACCAAGAATGTTGCCAGTTGTCCTAAAGGAATCTTTTGTAGTCATCACATAGTTGTTTTAAATAATATTTACAGGAAGAGGAGATGCCCACTAACAAGGTTAATGTTTCAACTCTACCAGCCAGAGTTCCGCCTTTATTTTGGTCAAATTCAGTTGACATCTGTTTTATCTGGAATAATGTGCTAAGTTAAATATCATCCAAATTTCAATAGGCCTCTTCTCATAAAGTTAATTAAGATGTTGCATAATCTAGAAGAAGAGGAATATTTTGTTGATATACTCTGCAAAACTCCCATTACTATATGAAATATAGAGATGATATAACCTTACCATCTTAAGTGTTGGGTACACTAATCTAACTCATGCGATTGCCTTTAGTAAGTTAATAATTCAGGGCTATGTGGTTAACAAAGCAATCTGTAAAGTGTCCAAGATACATGGCTAAGAGCACACATCATACTGAGCACTGAGTCATGCATAGAATTAGTGCATCACTATATGGTACACCTGAAATTAATATAACCCTGTATGTTAACTATAATGGAATTAAAATTAAACACCTAATAAAAAAATACATGGTTAAATAAAATTATGGTTATGCATTGCAATTTCCAGGAAAAAGCCTAAAACTTGAGAATTGGGTTATTTACAGAGTTTGTTGGGTGGATGTGTGGACTAATCATATGAATATATTGGTATTGCTTAGATTTCATTTATTGAGATGTAATGTCAATTGTTAGAGTCAACATGTACAAAGTTAAAAGATAGAAGGAAAGAATTTTAATTCAGACAGTGGTAGTAGGTGACCATGGTAATTTATGGGGTGCCTGGGTGGCTCAGTGGGTTAAAGCCTCTGCGTTTGGCTCAGGTCATGATCTCAGGTTCTGGGATTGAGCCCCGCATCTGGCTCTTTGCTCAGCAGGGAGCCTGCTTCCCAACCCACCCTGCCTGCTTCTTTGCCTACTTGTAATCTCTGTCTACCAAATAAACAAATAAAATCTTTTCACCAACCAACCTTTTTTATTTTATTTTATTTTATTTATTTATTTGATAGAGAGAGATCACAAGCAGGCAGAGAGGCAGGCAGAGAGAGAGAGGAGGAAGCAGGCTCCCTGCTGAGCAGAGAGCCCAATGTGGGACTCTATCCCAGTACTCTGAGATCATGACCTGAGCTGAAGGCAACAGCTTAACCCACTGAGCCACCCAGGCACCCCAACAATTAAAATCTTAAAAAGAAAAAAAAAAAAGCTTTTGAGGTTTCCTTTGTTGGATGGAGTGTGAAATTATACTTTCTTAAATAAATGGTGGGAGAATTTTAATATTATGCCTCCATTATAATAGGACAACAGAGACCAAGCTCCTGATAAAGAAGTTTTGCTGGATGAAGGAGCAGAGAGGGAGGAAAGAAAGAGAAAGGGATGGGATCTAGCTGGTAATGGACACTTTTTTTTTTTTTTTTTTAATGTGTTTTTCTCTTTGCTGGGCTTGGGTCAGTCACCTCTGCTAAATTTCCTCCTTCATGGAAATTGCTTTTCAGGGAGTAATTGTAAAAGTTACCTTTCCTCAAGCCTAGTTAGTCACACCTAGGCCTGAGTTATGGTGATGCTAGGACAGTTTGTCAGTGAAATAGTCCTGGTTAGATGCTGGCCCATTGAGTCAAATTTATTTTCCCCTTCTATTCTTCTAGAAATGCTTCCATTAAAAAAAAGTATAGATCAAGGGGGGCTTTTCATCAACCAACAAACCATTCAGGTTCTTATTTATAATTCATTTCTACCAGTACTTTTGATAGTGGCTCTATTTTGCTGACAAAAAGAAAAAAAAAAGGTTAGGAATATGCCTCATGGCTAAGGGAACAATAACAGTAATCAACATATGCTGTGGGGGATTCAAGAAGTATTACACAAGGTCCTTGCCCTTAATGAGCTTACCGTTGAGTAGGTGAATGATTAAACACATATATCTCTAGTTTGGTAGCTCTGTTTTCCAGAGAAGTTTATTTTCTGTCAGGCTTACTCATATAACGGAAGTTGAACATGTTATTCTTAGACTTCATATTAAGCGTAATGTGGGAAGGAAAGTATGAAAAGCCATTTCGTAAATATTTTAATGCAGAGAGATCACAGGGAGCTGCAAAGTTCAGAATCCTGAGCTGTATTTTTAGCTTAGCCCTTAGTGGCTCTGATGAAAGAAACTTAAACACGTTCATAAGGACAACTCCTTATGTGTCTCCCCCTTCCTTCAGGTAAAAACAATTGAAAACGATCAAATAACCTCATATACTTCTTTTTTCCCCTTCCTTCTTTTCTCTAGCTCTAAAAAATTATGTACTGAGTGTTGTTTTCCAACTTTCTAACACAAGTGGTGAAATAAAATCCAATAAAAACGTGGTTAAGGAAGTATCAAAATATCATGCTTCAACAAAACTAAATTGCGTTATTTCAAAAGAGGGTCTTTAAGCCAGCCATAGAATCCTTTTAGGTACTCAAAGATGATTCAGTTGTCAGTAATTATCTGGGAATGGCCCGAGCTAGAAGGTCAGTTTGAAAGACTCCGCATATAGACACCCCCCCCCCAGCCATTGATTAACTAACTGCTTCTTGGCTTTTCTGTAATCGCTCGCCCTTCCCCTGTTAGACCCCTCCCCCAGTTAATTGTTTAACCACTCCCTTGCCTTTCTGTAACCACTTGGCTTTTAGGGGGTGATACTGGTCTCCTGTTTCAACAGGATACTTTATGCGCATAGTCACATAGGCAAGGGGGTCGCCTAGGTACGTGGGCCTAGTCACGTAGGCAGGATGTTTCTCTGCTGAGTAATAAGGTCCAACTCCCCCTCCTCACTCCCCCTCCCCACCTTTCTCTTCGCGCGCCGGGGTCCTTCAAAGCCAATCTACAAACACCGAGTATGCCTTACATTTAAACCAGCCAATAAGAACCTTGTAACTATGTTTCTGCTTCTGTACGTATGCTTTCGCTTCCCCAAACCCCATAAAAAGGCCCTGAACAAAGGGCTGGCGCGCGAGTCTTCCTAAGACTTGATCGCCCGCAGGTACCTGTGTCAACTCAATAAACCTCGTGCTGTTTGCATCTGATCAGTGGACTCGGCTTGGTTTTTGGGTCCGGGGGTCTCCTCCTGAGAAGGGGTCCATTCCGGGGTGCTTGGAGCCCCGGGGGATCTTTCATTTGGGGGCTCGTCCGGGATACGAGACCCCCCACCCAAGGACCACCGACCCACTGTCAGGAGGTAAGCTGGCCAGCACTCTATTCGTTGTGTCTGTTCGTTGCGTCTGTGGCTGCGTCTGAACCTGTTACTTGTGAATTTGCGCATGCGTTTGGTTTGGGGTTCGATCGGATCCATTTGTATTTGGCGAGGGCCAGAAGGAGCTGACGGGCTCGGACTTCTCCCTCGCAGCCCTGGAAGACGTTCCAGAGGCGTTTGTAGTCCCGCCGGACGGGACATTTGAGTATTTGCGCATGCGTTTGGTTTGGGGTTCGATCGGATCCATTTGTATTTGGCGGGGGCCAGAAGGAGCTGACGGGCTCGGACTTCTCCCTCGCAGCCCTGGAAGACGTTCCAGAGGCGTTTGTAGTCCTCCCGGGCGGGACATTTGAGTCCTTCGGGACATTTGGGCCCCGGTGCAGCGGGGCATTTGGAGCTCAGCCTGTATCAGAGAGATACGTGGCCTTGGTTGGAGAGGGGGAATCCGGACCCCCAGGATCTCCGCTTGAGTTTTTGCTTTCGGTTTTGTACCGAAATCGCGCAGCGTCCTTCTTGTTAACTGTTTTGTGTGTCTTACTTATTGTCCTTGGTGTTTTCTTTGACTCTAAAATGGGGCAAACACTTACCACCCCCTTAAGTCTCACTTTAGGTCACTGGAGAGATTCTGAGTTTCTCCTAATAGATGTGGGGGTTTCTCCCTCACTCACTTCCCATGTTAATGGCTATAACTGGAACCAACGGGTTGGTCTAACTCGAGACAGAGACCATAAGGAATATTCCCGAGCAGCTGCCGAAACTCTCTTTGTTTCGGGGAAGTTTCCCTGTGTTCTCTGGCCCGACTTGGACTGCTTAACCCCTCCCCCCTTGCTGGTGGAAAAGCATGGCATCTGCTCCTCTATTGGGGCAAAGAAATGACTAAACTGATGGTTAATTGTCTGTCTCAAAGTTCTAATGGGTAATTGCTGAAGTAGCTTTCAAAGTCTTTGGTAACCTGAAAGTTTTAAAGTTTTGCTTGGATGACAAACGGAATTGAATTGTGGACATCTATATCTTAACCAAACAGGATAAAAGGCTAAGTCGTTAATTACTGGATGTAGATTTGTGCTTTTGACTTCTTAACTGCAAAGAAACTAAAAGTATTTAAATCTGCTGGTAAACTTGTTTTCCACTTAACTGATTCATAAATTTGCCACCTGAAAAATTCTGTTGTAACAGTTCACAAATGGCTAATAACTAAAGGTGTTTCTAAGAATACAAAGTTCTGCTTAGTGTAACTAAGACTGATGGAAATAAGGGAAACTCTGTATGTAGGAAAGTAGGAAATATATAAAAAAGATTTAAGAAATGGGAATACATTTTGTTGAAGGTAAGGGAAGGTAATTTTGTCCTCAATAAAATGGTTGTTTGAAAGAAAATGGCTTGGGACAAAACCTGAATGCAAAGGAAAGATGTAAAAGGTTTGTGAAGGGAAATCTTCAGAAAAGGAATTTTAGATATGGTCAGGACAGACTAAAAAGGAAGAAAAACAGCCTCCAAGGTGATTTAATACTCTCCTGACCTGCCTCCACATAGATTATACTTCCAAGTATAAGGGCCATTTGGCCTTGAGAGATTAAGAAAGCAGCCCAACCTAGAGAGACTGCGAAAACACCCGGTTGCCATCCTCCATTGCCTGTAACCATAGAAATTCACTCTAATCTGTAAAGAGTAAAAAGGGAGATTGATCACCTCCCATTAGCCAGAGATACCCAAAAGGGAGGGTATCCAACCTGTTTGAATCTAAAGAGTGCCTGACTGTGTAAATCTGTCTGTACGGCTTCACTGCTTCGGCTACGGAGTCTGAGTGGGCTGCACCCTGAGTCTCGCAGGGCGTCATATGGCAGAACGGTCATCTACTCCATGGAGTAGCCTGGTCTAGGGTTTATTCGGACAGGCCTTAGCTAAAACGCTCCTAAGTTCCTGTGGGGAATGCGAGCAGGACAGCAGGGGAAAGATCCCCCTCCCTTGTCTGCGACATCATTCATGATGGGAGAAAAACCCAGAAAACTCCTATCTTAAGACTGCACACTTAAAAATAAAATTAAAAAGGGAAAAGACACTGGTATAAAAAAAAAAAAAGCTGATTTTCTTTGTTTAAAAGGACAAAGTTTTCTTAGATTAATTGATCAGATAAGAGAATGTAAATGGTTTTCTCTTTGCCAGCCCAGAAAACCCAGTCTCTATGTTTTGTTTTATCACGTGTTTAACATCCCTAATTATATTTAGGCATGTGCTTTAAAACTTTCTAAGATTTTAGCAATTGTTGACAAGATTTAAACCAATGATAAACCTTGGGTTACATTTGGGAAAATGCTATAATTATTCTAGAGATTCTATACATTTCCTAAAGTTTTAAATGTTTTAAAAGATCATCGCTTGATATTATAATTACAGAAATGTTATGTGTCACAGAAGTAACCTGATTTCCTTGTCAGCTAAATTGTAAACTCTTGTCTCATCAGCTCTAACCATATCCATTCCGAGTTTTGTCATTTGTAATTGTTTTAATTCTCTTGTAAAATGAGTTTTATCTTAAAGGAGATTCATATAAAGGACTTCCAGGACAAATACAGATATTTGATATACTTGAAAATCCTAAAACTGAAATGGGTAAGAATTTCCAAAACTAACTAAAGGTGCATTCACCAGAATTAGTAACATGGAACTAAATGAACTAAAAGATTATAATGTTGTGTCTCTTATTTTAGACATTGCTGGTTCTCTCTAATGTTTGCTCTTCCAGACTAGGGATACTTTTTCTTAAGTTATCTGTAACTCACAGAGATGTAAAAGTGCTCAAGGCATTCAACTTTTCTCTCTATCTAAACCCTCTGAAACCAAAAGGTCTCAATAAGTATTCTTTCTTCCATGGCAATCAGTCATTTGCATAAGTTCAATAAGAATCTGTTCTCTTTGTAACAGGACAGCATTGGAAACTGGTTATTTTACCAAGGCTTTGACTGGAATGTCATAGTTGAAAAAGACATGCATAGACTCAGATATGACCAGACAGCTTTAAGGAACTAAGGTTGACTTTATGAAACCTGGAGCCATAAAGCCCCTTGGGACTATTGGCCTGATACCTTGTTTACAGAGTTCCCAGCAGCCTCACCAGGTGAGTAAAGAATGTCACTCCTTGGTAGGTGCAGAATCTCATGAAGAGGCATATGCCCAAATCGACAGGTATTGCAGGCATGCCTGATGGCAAGTATGTGGCTTGGCTTCTGGCCTGGAGAGGCTACTAGAAGTTCAACCTAGAGATTCCTTATAAGAAGTTCCAGCAAAGCAGATTCTAAAAGATCTATATGATCACACTCAACTGTTCTTGCTGAGCTTATGTAAATAATGGGCCAAGTTTGTTAAAACTGGACTTGTTTCACAAGTGACTTAGTCCTGATTTGGCTATCTCTGTAAATGAGGGTTATCTTAGAGAGAAAAATTATATTTTAATAACACACCTTTATGGATATTAAATTCTAGATTCGATTGTCTTTAAATGTTTGTTTACCTAAGCTAAACAATTTGAGGTAAACTTCAGAGAAGTTACAAATAGCTTCTTTAATCAATCTTATTATCTTGTGGGTATATTAACAAGACCCCACGGCACATGATTAAACAACTGGAAAATGGGATTGATTCCCCTATAATTGTATAACTTAACTAACACCTTGTTTGTGGCTGGGATAATGAAATTGCCTAAAGGCCAGCCTATTGCACTCCATAGGATTAACTATGGACTTATAGAGATAATGGATGACCCCACTTTCTTTATGATTAGATCGGATGATGCATGGGGAACTCCCCTTATCTCTTGACAAGTTTTCTCACTTGCCAGTGATCCTCTGTAATCAGGATATTGTTAAGGCTGGACCACTCAAAGGTCTTCTTATTGGTTTCATCCCTTAGTCATATTTATCCTAGAGGCCACCTCTGTTGAGGTGCAATTGCAAACAGATGCTTTAGCGAAACCTAAAACAGCCCCTAACTAATGAGTTCACATCAGGTCCAGATTTTTCTTAGAATTCAAAGGCCACCAAAGAATGATGAAGGCCGACTAATTAAATATTGGGCTATACTTACAGATATGCCAGATGAATGACAGTTTACTGATGACAATAGTTTTCATAGAAAAAAATAAGAAAAGCTAGGTATACTGTAGTGTTCACTAGCACTTTGCAATTGCCAAAGCCTAAGAATAAACATTAACACTGACTCCAAATATGCCTTCCTGGTACTACATGCCCATGGAGCTATTTGGAAGGAAAGGAGATTGCTATCAAGCCATAACTCCCCAATCAAATATAGGCCTAAGTTACAAACCCTCCTTATCGCTATACTGAAGATGGCATATATCAGATCTGTGATGCATATCTGTGGCTTACACCCACGATTGGACGGCTCAGTCAGAAGGCAGTTTTATGCTGGGAACAAAGAAATCATACGAGTGATACTTGGGCAAAGAACGCACGATATCTGGGATGGCTATCACTAGAAATGTGTTCCCAAGTAACAGTACTCCAGGCTACTGACTGGTTTGCTACTGACTGGGCAAGACGACCTGGCATTAGATGGCCAGCTCCAAATGGAACCCAGTGGATATGTGAAACAAACCTGTGGCCCTGGCTTCCTCCAGGGTGGATAGGTCACTGTACCTTAGGATTTGCCTGGATTCATGGGCGCATTACTAAAACCATTACAACTCCAGCTAGTCTCCCCAACTTAAAACAAAGATGGATGCGATCTATTTTTTAAATGGTATAATCACTTAGCATCCATTTTTGTTCCATCTTTGTGACTAGAGGATGTCATGTGGCATATATGTAATTATCAAGACAGAATGTTGTGTGTACATCCCAGACTATCACAAAAATGTCACAGGATTAATAAAGAATATAAATGCCCAGATTAAGGCTCTACAAGATCCTTCTCTCTCTCTCAGCAATTGGTTAGCTTACTGGTTTGGAGGAGGACTGCGGCCAAATCTCCTTTTCGGGCTTCTCATTCTTATTGCCTTATTAGCCTTAATATGTTGCTTTGTTCGCTATTTCTCTACTTGGTGCCGAGACTCCATCGCTGCAATGACTTCACCATGACAGATGATCCTTACCATGCGCAAAGATACTTTTTCACTGTCAGCACTGGATTCAGCTGCCTCCGCCTTTCGTAACTCCCCTATACATTCCTCCACTGATCAATGTTGACCTGAGTAGGTAGGGACAGCTCTACGCCCCTATTCAGCAGGAAGAAGTTACAGAAGATAAGACCTTCCACCTTCAACCACCTTAAAGATTTAAGGGTCAAAATTGTTCAGGAGGCTGGCTGAAGAGGGAGCAGGGGCTGGCGCCTTGCACCCCCCTCTCCACCCCTCCCCTTGATAATATGTATGACATTTCACAGGCACCCCTGACTGCCCTGAAAAAAAAAAAAAAAGAACAAATGTTTATATTGCAGAGATCACAGTCTTGTAAGGCAGGAGTCTCCCTTTGTTTGCAAATGTCCTTGAGATTTACAACAAAGAAGTTACCTTATCAATAGCCCAATTTCCAAAGACACATAACTCAGTTCCTCAAGCCCATCTGCAAGCCCTGCAGCTAGTACACCCTAACATCTGCAAGCTAGCAATGGGAACTCCAGCCAATTAGGACGTAGAAAATTACTTTGACCGCCTTCACAACCATCCCCCCGGGGGCAACTCGGGTTAAATCCTTGGGGAAGCTATGGGGACTGAAGTCAACAAAGTATGTTAAGAACACTTATGCCCCGTGTTTCACAGACCCAGAGAGTGGACCTACTGTAGTGGGACATCCCACTTTTATTGTCGCTATTGGGGCTGCAAAACCACTGGTGACACAGCAATATCAGCTAATTCGACAGACCGGATCCCAAACTGACCTGGTACAGGACCAGAGCGAATGGATATAAGATTCTATCCATGATAAAGAAAAAGGGGGGAATGAAAGACTCCGCATATAGACACCCCCCCCCAGCCATTGATTAACTAACTGCTTCTTGGCTTTTCTGTAATCGCTCGCCCTTCCCCTGTTAGACCCCTCCCCCAGTTAATTGTTTAACCACTCCCTTGCCTTTCTGTAACCACTTGGCTTTTAGGGGGTGATACTGGTCTCCTGTTTCAACAGGATACTTTATGCGCATAGTCACATAGGCAAGGGGGTCGCCTAGGTACGTGGGCCTAGTCACGTAGGCAGGATGTTTCTCTGCTGAGTAATAAGGTCCAACTCCCCCTCCTCACTCCCCCTCCCCACCTTTCTCTTCGCGCGCCGGGGTCCTTCAAAGCCAATCTACAAACACCGAGTATGCCTTACATTTAAACCAGCCAATAAGAACCTTGTAACTATGTTTCTGCTTCTGTACGTATGCTTTCGCTTCCCCAAACCCCATAAAAAGGCCCTGAACAAAGGGCTGGCGCGCGAGTCTTCCTAAGACTTGATCGCCCGCAGGTACCTGTGTCAACTCAATAAACCTCGTGCTGTTTGCATCTGATCAGTGGACTCGGCTTGGTTTTTGGGTCCGGGGGTCTCCTCCTGAGAAGGGGTCCATTCCGGGGTGCTTGGAGCCCCGGGGGATCTTTCAAGTTTATGTATTTGTTTTTTCTTATGAGTTGACTCCTATTAAAACTGTGATTTTTTACTTACTTTTGTTTCCACAGATTTATAGGGAATGTCTTTGGTGATTGCCCCTCAAAAAAGCAGTAAAAAAGCAACATTGTATCATCTGAGCACTGCTCAGGCAGCTTCACTTAGGAGTCCAATCCCTGAGGAATTATTTTGCTACATTGGCCAAGTCTTTCAGTCTCCACATGAAACTCTGCTTCTTTACCTGTAAAATGGGATTAAAACTACAGTTTTTACCTTACAGAGTATTCATTATGTGAGAAAATGTGAGGCAAAGTGGCCAGCACACTGTCCATAATAAGTATTAGTTGGTATAGATCTTTCTTCTAGAAACTTCTCATGACCAGTTACTTCATTTTTTAAATTAAAGGTAAATTTTAAGCAAGTTATTTCTTTCATGGGTAAATACTCACAAAAACTAGGAGAACTCATAGAAGGAACATTGTACTTTTCTTCTACCATTTGTCATGATATCCCATTCTGAGACGTATAAAATTCAATATTTTCCTTTCTCTAGACCAGCAGTCAGCGAGCAGCCTCCGCCTGCCTTTGTCCCAGCAGAAATGCTCACGTCATCAGGTTACGAGGGACAATATTTTCAGCCAGCATCCAACCCGGATTATTATTCACAATCGTCTTACACTGACCGTTTTGAGGAAGAGCCTCCTTTGCTAGAAGATAAGTTAAGGAAGTGCTATTAACGTGTGTACAGCTAGAAGAATAATAGCAATAATCAGCACGTCATGTGCGGTCAGCATGCTGTGTGTTTTATGTGTGATCGTGCCACGTATAAACAAGTCTGCCAGACGGAGGTGCAGAAACAGTTGGACGTTTGTCTCATGCTTGCGTGGGGAAAACTCAAAGCAGATGTGTTGCCATTGCTGTGCTATTAACTGCAGTTATTAAGTGTTTCTTCGATTTGTTGAAGTGTGGACTCCCTGATGGAGGCTACACAAAAGTGAACACATCTTTGAGCAGAGCGGTTGCATCAAAGTAATGGTCCTTCCCACCCCAGTGAATGAAGCTGCTTCATAATAGCACATTGTATCTTCTGCTAGGATGCCTGAGGGCCAGGGGGGTAGTTTCTCAATATTTCTTAATTGTCATAGAGACAAGCCAGTCTTTTTTTTTTCTTCCCTGGCTCAGAGGAGCCCCCTCGTCCCAGCTGGGTATGGCTAAGTGGGGTGGAATATACGATTCCAGGGAATATCACTCCTGGTGGTGAGGAAACCGGTGGACTTTTAGGATTGTCCTTTAGGAATTTCGGGGTGGGGGGGTGTCCATACACTGATTTTTCTCTTCTTTTTAAAATCTGACCATGCTACACCTGCTGCTTTTGCCCTTATAGCAAATCAACATTGATGCCAGAAGTATAGGGGCTGGAAAACAAAAACTCAAGTAGATTTAAATTTAAGAGTCAAGGTTGGGGCACCTGGGTGGCTCAGTGGATTAAAGCCTCTGCCTTCGGCTCAGATCATGATCCCAGAGTCCTGGAATCGAGCCCCGCATCAGGCTCTCTGCTCAGCAGGGAGCCTGCTTCCTCCTCTCTCTCTTCCTCCTCCCTGCCTACCTTGTGATCTCTCTGTCAAATAAACAAACAAAATCTTTGAAAAAAAAATTAAGAACCAAGGAGAAGTATGAATATATGAATAGTCAACAATTATGCTCTTACCCCTTTATATGTGATCAGTGAAAAGGGCAAGATTAAAATTCCCAATATTTTACATCAAAAGGTCAGTGTTTGCCTCATATGAACAGAGCTAACCACCTGGCATTAAGACATACTTTCTTTGAGATCAAAATTTTAAAAAAGGTGAATGATTTTAACTACTCAGAAAAGCACAGGAAATGATATCATAGGTTTGTTGGCTGTTTAGAAGCCAGTTAGATTTGGGGGATCAGTTATGTTTAACCAATTCATTCCAGTTTGCCTCTGCAATAATAATCAGTACCTGAAAATTGTAAGTTATCCTTATTAAATATTCTCCTTGATTCCACCAACATCTCTACTTAAAAAAAAATCAGTTGTTATAAAATAACCTTGTTCAATATAGAAATCTGGCAAATAGAGAAACATATGAGTAAAAATATCAAGACCACCTAAAATTTTGTCTCTGTGACATGACTTCCATTAATGACTTGATGTATTTTCTTCCAACTTTATGCTATTTTTATGAGTGTGTAGTGTGTAATACATATATGTAAATATTTTTCATAAGAATATATGTATTTTAAGTATATATGCTTAAAAGTGAAATACCATATTTTTGAATCCGTGTGTATTTATGAATATTTAAAAATGAAAGTTGGATCATACAATGGCTATGAAGTTCTATAGCTTTTAAAGTTACCTAATATCAAAATTATTTCTATGCATGCATTCTTTAAAGTCATTAAATATTATTAGAAAGTATATAGAATGGCTTCATAATATTTTTCTTTTTTTTTTTTGAAGAATTTTTTTTTTAAGATTTTATTTATTTATTTGAGAGAGAGAGACAGTGAGAGAGAGCATGAGCGAGGAGAAGGTCAGAGAGCAAAGCAGACTCCCCATGGAGCTGGGAGACTGATGTGGGACTTGATCCCGGGACTCCAGGATCACGCCCTGGGCTGGAGGCAGTCGTCCAACCAACTGAGCCACCCAGGCGTCCCCATAATATTTTTCATATAAAAGTACCATAATTTAAACTCACCTTAAAGGTTAATCCTTATAATAAGTAATGCTTTGGTGAAGTAAGTAACTTTCATCTCTACAGAGTCTGTCTTTAGGTTGGATCCTTAACACTGGGATTACTGGGTCAAAAGGTACTTACACTGCCAAACTGATCTAGAAAAGGATGACCACTACACCATCATAGTAGAATATGAGATATTTTTGCTAATTGGATGGGTAAAAAGCAATACTTTGTAGTTCTTGATTACTAGAAAAGTTGCACATTTTTTTTCACGTTTATTGACTATTCTTTTGTTTTTCATATTCTTTGTCAGATTTCTTATTGGAACCTTAAAATTTTTCCTTTTCTTTTTTGATTTTTGAAGATATTTATTTGGTAAGGATATTTAATGATTACCTGGAATATGTATTGCAAACATTTTTCCCCCCAGGTGGTGTTTGCCATCTAATTCGTTAATAGGATGTTAAATCATATAGAAATTTTAATATTTATTTTTTTAATTCCACAATATTTTTCTTGGTAAATTTTATTCAGAATATATTTCTCCAGCTCTAGGTACTGTTTATATCCTCTTGTATATTCTTAAATTTTTAAATTATCTTTTTGTTTTGCACTTAAATTTTTGATTCATTAAAAATTACTTTAAGTTAGTATGTGAAGTAGGATTTAACATTTTTTTCTTTAATGAGTATCAAATTTTTCCTGTAACATTTATTGAAAATAATATTTTCTTTTCTGCTTGTATAAATGTCTCTATTGTGATATTCTAAACTTGAAGGCATCCTCCCTAATATCTTATTAATTTCAAATAGAAAATATACTAGATTTCTTCTCCCACTTTATGTAACTTAGAGAAAATTCTTAGATTTTATTTTCTCTTTGTGATTGTCCCTACCAAATTGCTAATGTATTAGAGATGCAACAATTGCACCTAATATAATTTTGCATCTTGAATCTACAAAATTTCTAGATGCTGATTCAATACATTCCTGAGGCTGGGTGACTTTGTGAAAGTCTGGAGCCTCATCTGTTTCAAAGATATGAAAAAGCCACAGGCAGGGTTTCTAGGATAAGGTGATAAATGCCATTTGCTAGTTTTTATTGAGTATACACCAAACAGGGTATCACATTATGAAGCTATAATAATTAACATCCCTTATACAAAAATATGTTATTTGAAAGTGTGCTTCTTTGTTCCTTAAATACTCTGTTGTCTAAAAGACTTGTTTGGTGATTTTATGTAAGAATGATAACTTTTACTATTTGATTATGTACAATCAATATGTTAACAAATGTATCTTGAAGAATAATAGCCAATTCAAGTCTGTCAAACCAGAAAAATTACTGTGCTATTCAGTACTTATATTTGTAGCACAGCCCGATGTTTATATTTAAAAGACCAGTGCCACCATTTGCATAGAAAACAAAGATATTAATTCATTTTTATAGCATATATATCATATACTTTCTACCACTAGATGACAGTAAAACAATAAATTTTACATTCAAATTTCACGGCAGTTTCATCTTTTATCTTGTATAATAAGGTATTATATTAGGATATCTACAATTAATAAATACTTATAATCTCATTTGCATACCTTGTAATAAATTTGAAAACAAAATATTATGGAGATATATTTTGGTAGACAAAATTCTTTTTTGGTATGACAGTATTTAGTAAGTCTTATGTTCACTCGCCGTTTCATGACTCGATGTTGAAACATGTGCAGAAGTTAATGATGCCATTAAATAAACGTCTGAAATCAGTAATAATGCCTCACAAGTCATTTTACATCTGAGTTTCTTCAGGAATAATTATTATGCTTTTTGAGGAAAAAAGGTATTTTGAATTAAAGGCCACTGTGTTGTGGCAAATGCTGAAAACATATTACTAACAGGGTGCCTGGGTGGTTCGGTGGGTTGGGCCGCTGCCTTCGGCTCAGGTCATGATCTTGGGGTCCTGGGATCGAGTCCCGCATCGGGCTCTCTGCTCAGCAGGGAGCCTGCTTCACTCTATCTCCCTCTCTGCCTGCCTCTCCATCTGCTTGTGATCTCTCTCTGTCAAATAAATAAATAAAATCTTTAAAAAAAAACCATATTACTAACATAAATGTCTTAATCGCAAAAAAAGTTAGAAACAACATAAGGCTTAGGTGAAATTAATTTAAGTTACAATATTTCTCAGTTTTTAAAATCTGCTTTTTAAAAATCACATGAGACATTCTAACTTCATTTTAAGCTCGGTGAATTGCTCATCTCCTCCAAAGTGTATGTTTGTTAAGAGATATATAACTATATGGGGCGCCTGGGTGGCTCAGTGGGTTAAAGCCTCTGCCTTCAGCTCAGGTCCTGATCCCAGGGTCCTGGGATCCAGCCCCGCATCGCACCGGGCTCTCTGCTCAGCAGGGAACCTGCTTCCTCCTCTCTCTCTGTCTACTTGTGATCTCTGTATGTCAAATAAATAAATAAAATGTTAAAAAAAAAGAAATACATAACTACATGGTGATAATAGAAAGGATGCAGCACAAAAGTTGAAATGGACATGATTTATTCACTCTTAACCAGTCAAATTCTTTCTTTTTAAGCTAAGGATAGCAATGGTCAGCCTGGATATGAAATAAGTGAAAAAAAAAAGATCCTTACTACTTCAGTGTAGACCAATGTCTGTCCAACCTTTTGAAAATGTCTAGGTCCCTGTGAGAGTAAGACCCCTCTTTGTCATGGCAGGCATTAAAGTCCATCTGGTATTTTGTGTATGGAAAGTCAGATATGCAAATGTCAGGTGATATGTGCAGGTATAAAAGCAGTTGAACTATACTCTGTATCTAACCAAAGACTGTCACTATTCTGGGAAGGGAAGTTGAATGCCTTGTACAAATGATTTAGGGAAAAAAATCCTTCATATGGGAAAACTGAGCTCAATTAAAACAAAAAAACAAAAAAACGTTGTGAGATTAGATACACATTGACATCCATAGCTATATGACTAAAAGCAAGATTTTTGGTTTTTGCTATTTTGTTTTGTGTGTGGGGTGTGTGTTGTGTACTTTTATACTCACCCGTTCCTGTGTCTTCCACCTCAGCTAACCAATTTTCTACTCCGTTTCTATGAGGTTGACTCTTTTTTCTCCTTGATTTTAGATTCCACAAATGACATTACACAGTATTTGTCTTTATTTTTTTTAATTAACATAATATCCTCAAGATCCATCCATGTCATTGCAAACGGCAGGATTTCCTTCTTTCTCACGAATGAATATTCCATCGTATGTATATCCCACATCTTTTTTATCTGTTCACCCACTGACAGACATTTAGGTTGTTCCCATGTCTTGACTATTGTGAAAAATGCTACATTGAACATGGGAGACCATATATCTTTTTGATGTCCTGTTTCCATTGCCTTTGGATTATATAGAAGTTCTTTCTTTTTTTTTTCCCCCTTTTTTCTTTTTTTAAATGGGCCAGGTTCAGTGCTCAGGTCAAATGGTTGGCTGCCAACCATTGCTGCCCTGGGGACTGACCTGCAGTGTTCTCTGCTAAAGCTACCATCTCTAAATGCCCATGTCCTCCAGCCCTAAGTGGCCATGTTGTCAGCCTGGCCTGGGCAGAGACCACAGTGGAGTAATGGGAATACTTATTTTTATAATTTTTTTTTAAATTTTTGAGGGATGTCTGTACTATTTTCCACAGTGGCTGCATGAATTTACATTCCCACCTATAGCGCACAAGCGTTCCCCTTTCTCTACATCCTAACCAATACTTACTTCTCATCTTTTTGATAATAGCATTCTAACGAGGAGTGTGAGGCCATACCTCACTGTGGTTTTGACTGCCTTGCCCTGAGAATTAGTGATCTTGAGAACTTTTTCGTGTACCTGTTGGACATTTGCATGTCCTCTTTGGGAAAATGTCTATTCAGGTCCTCTGCCGCTTTTGTAATTGTATTGTTTGTCTTGGGGAGGAAACATGGGTTCTTGAATGAGATTCTCCAGCATTGAAACCTGTATTTTCTGTTACTAGTTCAGTGACTTTGGACAAATTCTTCATATCTCAAAACCTCAGCCATCTGCTGCACAGAATAGGAATAAAATAACAGCCCTAGCTTCATTAAACATCTGTAAGACCAATGCATCCAAATCTTGTAGAGCTCACAGCAGAATTCAGTGAAAACAGTAACAACAATAACAACAAACAAACAAACAAAAAATCCATTCAGTTCTTTTTAGCTGAAATGCATTGTTCTTTACAGTAGTTTATCTCTAATTATTCTGGTTCTCTGGCTTACTCTTATTCAAATTTAAAATGATAGCAGTAGTCAGCATGATTATTGGGTCCTAAATAGTAAAGTCCTGTTCTTTTCCTTTCTGAATGTTCTTTTTTCCTACTCAAGATACATTTTAATGTTTATCTTTATAGAACTGGTGAAAAAAGAAACCGATGTGGTGTTACTATTTATTTCTGTATTCAGTGGATGTCAGGTAGCTGGGTTTTTTAAAAAAAATTAAATAAAAATGTAAGAGGGGCAGGATCTAGCAGAAGGGTCTGTGATGTGGCAGTCAGAATTACTTAAAAACAAGGTATTGGGGAAAAAAGATATTTCTTTTTTTTTTTTTTTAAAGATTTTATTTATTTATCAGAGAGAGAGAGGGAGAGAGCGAGCACAGGCAGACAGAATGGCAGGCAGAGGCAGAGGGAGAAGCAGGCTCCCTGCTGAGCAAGGAGCCCGATGTGGGACTTGATCCCAGGACGCTGGGATCATGACCTGAGCCGAAGGCAGCTGCTTAACCAACTGAGCCACCCAGGCGTCCTGAAAAAAGATATTTCTAAATGAATTTGGACTCATGGACAATAAGCTCCATTGATTTTGAATATTTTATTCTACCACCACCACTCACAAAAGGAAAAGGTTAACTTGTCTCAAGAATTTCACTTTGGGTACATAGATTGAACCACACTAGCACAGACCGTTTTAAAAAGTACAGACAAAAGGTTGATATCCAGGATCTATAATGAACTCCTCAAACTCAACCCACACGAAACAGACAAACACATCAAAAAATGGGCAGAAGATATGAACAGACACTTCTCCAATCAAGAAATACAAATGGCTATCAGACACATGAAAAAATGCTCATCATCATTAGCCCTCAGGGAGATTCAAATTAAAACCACATTGAGATATCACCTTACACCAGTTAGAATGGCCAAAATTAACAAAACAGGAAACAACATGTGTTGGAGAGGATGTGTAGAAAGGGGAACCCTCTTACACTGTTGGTGGGAATGCAAGTTGGTGCAGCCTCTTTGGAGAACAGTGTGGAGATTCCTCAAGAAATTAAAAATAGAGCTTCCCTACGACCCTGCAATTGCACTCCTGGGTATTTACCCCAAAGATACAGATGTCGTGAAAAGAAGGGCCATCTGTACCCCAATGTTTATAGCAGCAATGGCCACAGTCGCCAAACTATGGAAAGAACCAAGATGCCCTTCAACGGATGAATGGATAAGGAAGATGTGGTCCATATACACTATGGAGTATTATGCCTCCATCAGAAAGGACGAATATCCAACTTTTGTAGCAACATGGACGGGACTGGAAGAGATTATGCTGAGTGAAATCAGTCAAGCAGAGAGAGTCAATTATCATATGGTTTCACTCATTTGTGGAGCATAACCAATAGCATGGAGGACAAGGGGCGTTAGAGAGGAGTAGGGAGTTTGGGTAAATTGGAAGGGGAGGTGAACCATGAGAGACTATGGACTCTGAAAAACAGTCAGAGGGGTTTGAAGTGGCGGGGGGGTGGGAGGTTGGGGTACCAAGTGGTGGGTATTATAGAGGGCACGGCTTGCATGGAGCACTGGGTGTGGTGAAAAAATAATGAATACTGTTTTTCTGAAAATAAATAAATTGGAAAAAAAAAATACGGGCATAAAAAAGAGACATCCTCTTTTCTCCTCTGTGGAGATTAAGGCAATTAGCATACAACTACTTTTCTCATCAGGCAAGGTAGAAATAAAATCCCAGATCTGGGCTAAATATCTTTACTTTAGATAACACTGCTAATTGAGCAATTATACCATGTTTGATATAAGTATGGTAGGATTTCAGAAGTGTTGTTCCAGGATTTTCTGCCTTTTGCGCCCACAGTTCTTGGTCATGGTGGTTTGAAGAATGAAGAGGTAGGCCAGATGAAGAGTGGAGGGCAGCCAAAGCGGAGTTTATTGAGTGGTAGTATAAAGCTCCTAGAGAGGGGGTTGCCCAAGAGGGCTTGCCCTTGGAGTTTCTAAGAGGGGTTTTTATGAGCTCTTTTGTGAAACTATCTTAAGCAATCAGATCAGAGAGTGCTGAGTCATGCCAATCAGGGCTTTGATCACTTATCTGTCTCCCTATTAGGTGCATGTCAGCGTACTGATGGTCTTTTTTGCTGACAACTGGTGCTTATGTCTTAACTGCCCATTGCCTATGATAGTGACATATGCTTTGTGGTTAATTGTCTTATTTTAGGATGTGTTGCTGAAGTCATCTCTGCAAAGGCTGCAAGCAGAATGCTAGTGTAGTCTTGTCTAAGCTGCAAAACAGGTTGTCAGTGCTGTTTTATTGTAGCTATCCTGATTCCATATATTGTTTTGGGGACACTGGCCCTGACTCCCTAACTATCTAACTCCTAACAGTGTTATCAAGGGAAAATGGGGGGGAAGAAATATCTATTATCCAATATTTATTAAGCATTAGGATGGGACTTTGGGTCTCTCAGTTACCATTTTATTTTATTTTTTATTGTAGAACATCTATTTCCTAATTTTCAGCTAGATTTTAAGCTTATATTTGGTGCATAAGGCATGGAAATTTTTCCTTGATGTAATTATTTCTCTAAAATATTTTGTTAGTTCCTTGTTTGGGAACAACAAATCTTTTGTTGTTGTTGTTAAATCACTGTTTATTGCATAGAACTTTAGATTTTGGAGGTGTAACAATCTGATGAAAGTGCTAAGTAAATTAACGAGATATGTTAAATTTAAGTAAACATTATCCATGATTATTTTTTATATTTATATTATTCCTTTTTGTTTGTTTGTTTTTGCAGAACTGGGAATTAATTTTGATCACATATGGCAAAAAACCTTGACCGTGTTAAACCCGCTGAAGCCAGCAGATGGCAGCATTATGAACGAAACGGACCTCACTGGGCCTATCCTGTTTTGTATCGCTCTGGGAGCCACCTTGCTTCTGGTAACAGACTGCAGCAAGCACCAGATTTTAATGTGTGTCAAGTGTTATTTTTGAAGAAGTCTTTGTTAATACAGAAGACTATATGTTACTTGATAAAGTGTAGATTATTTAATTTATAACTACCCTTTTTTTTTTTGTGAGGCATAGTTAATTGAACCATAGTGATAAAGAGAAACAACCCTCAAGTATTAGGACAGAAAAAATATAAATTTAAACAGAATATCAAAAATCTAATCACCAAGCAAGTTTTCAACAAAGTGGGCAATCCCTTATGTCTTTCTTGTTATTCAGAAAAGATTGTCAATTTGAAGAAGTTGAAGGAACACATGGATTTGGGAAATACTGGCCCAAATTTCATTTCTTGTTTTCTGTGACACTTCGGTTGTGACACCAGAGAAATCCTTTCTCTTTGCTCGTCATTTCCTCTGCTGGGGTGTGCCTATAGAATATTTCAAATACTGTGTGAGATATGAGTATGAGATGAGTCTCCTTGTTTCCGGTTAGGTTATTATGAGTACATTAATTCGCAATGTGTAACCAGTGATTTGTATATTTAACCTATATATTTCCCTATTATTTGAGTTTTCTGCTTTTTATATAGGCATTTTTCCCCTTGACTTTACCATTCGTCTTGTGTATGGGCCTCTTTCATTCTTTAAATCTGGACTAATGTGGTGAGTCTCCAAAGAAGTAAAGAAAAACACATTTCCACCCACGTTAAGTTTAGAAGACATTTAGCTCATACTTTAGAAAAATGTTTCATTTAAAGGAAAGGGAAGAAAAAGAGAAAATGTCTATGATTTTAAACCAAGGAAGTAATGACCATATGTGAAAAACAGAGGTTGAAAAAGATGGTCAAGCTAGTCTGAAAAGTAGTTTCATTAAGGTACAAAGAGATAACCTTGACAGGAGAAAGAATACAGGAAATTAAAAATTCTAGGAAAAGCCCTTAAAATCACTCTTAAGTCCACTTCTCTGTCTCTTGGCTATCCACTTTCCATAAATGCTTTTTCTCCACTATAGTTACAGTTTTCAAAAGTAGATGTAAAATGTATTTGCAACTAAATAAATTTTCACTTTTTATTTATTAATTTATTTTATACCAGTCAAAATATTTAGAGCAATCAAGTTTCTGCATGGTGATATGATTAATAATCACATCATATTTATCTAATACAATAGTATTTAGTGATAGCATCTTATTTCTTCCTTTGAACTACTGTAATGAAAATACTCTGTAAATCAAACACTATCTCAACTAGAGTTTTAATTTAGTCTTTAACTTCCCTTCTTTCTTTGTCACAGTAATATGATAATCTTAGCTACACTAAGTTAAGACCATGTCAATTAATCAAATAGAAACAATCAATTTAATATATTAAACCATATTTCTTTTTCAAGTGATTTCTTGTATAACAGCTGTTTGTTTTCTTTTAGAAAATGTTAGTATTACCATCCCTTAAAGGAAAGCATTAATCCCATTAAGCTCTCTTTGGGGTGTATAATGTTAGTTGGAATTATTTAAATATCCTCTTTTTTGTTTGAAGTACAAAACAATATAGGCTAAGAACTCATGGAAGTGAGAAATTGAACGTACCCCTAACTTTGCCTCTAGGTATGATCTTGAGATTTTTCTTATTTCTTCATTTCTTCATTTTGAAGACAAAAAACACTTATGTAAGTGGTTCTTAAGGTTCCTTTCAGCTCTAAAATTTGGAGGAATATGTGAAAGTGCATATTTTCTGAAATATTTTATAAGCAGACATTATCAGTTTTATTTTCCCATTAGATGTCATTACTTCAGAATTGATTCTAACACATGTAGAGCAATAAAGACCAAAAACAACAAGAAATCACCCAGGTATATACTAATGAAGTCAGATTTCACTCAGAGCCCATTTGAAACTAAACTAACCATGCCCTGGGTATCTAGAATTGAAATGTAAAAGAAAAGTTTATGGACTGGTATAGGCATTGTACTAGAGAAAGCAAAATTGAATCCAAAACAACAATCGATTTGTTCATTTTCTCCAGAGGCATAAAACTCATGATCATATTCTTATCAATTTTATAATTTCTGTTGACATAAGGCATGACATAGTATCTTTTAGTGACTTTCCTCATGTTGAAGGAGGCAAACCAAAGAGGACAGCTTCAAACAGTTAGCATAAATTTAGTTTTATTTTTGCTGTCAAAATTATTTCACCCCCAAAACAAGGAAGATAAGAGGTTTAAAAGTATGGCTCCTTTTAGTTTTTCTGGTAGCTCTAAGAGTATGATCTGGAAAAGGAACATGCATGACCAATGGAAAAGCATAATCAGAAGAATAATGAGTATTTCAAATTCAGATTTAGTAAGGAGAGTGGTACAAGGAGGACACGTAAGGTTTTGAGGTTAAGAAGAAATGGAACATTGGTTTTCCATTTTAATTACAAGCCCTTTTTTAGAATTTGAAACAAATTAAAAATGGCGATGGCCTCTGCCAAATGAAATCACAACTTAGAATGGATAAACTGACCAGAGAAGAGATAAGGAGACCAGTCACTAACTGATATCCCAAAGGGACAGTTTTACTCTCAAATTAATTTTGTCCACCCTCTATATACCCCGCCCTTTTTATAAAAGTGCTTGGGGTCAGAAAGTTCTAGCTCTGTGTGTTTTGGTTGTGGGGAAGTTGCCCTTCACTGTTACAGCTTTCACTACCTCAGAATTATCCCGTCCAATTAAAACATGAAGTAGGATGTTTCTCTAATATAAGTGATTTTAAATGGTCACTATTTTCCAAGTGGAAAAAACTTACCCAATAGAGCAATAACTAAGAGGGTTCTTAAGCATGTCCATTAGCATTATTAGTATTATTTCACAGGATAGCCATGAGAATACAAAAGTTACTCAGTAAGAACTCATTATGGCTACTGCAGGAGAGAATTCTGCAAGCGCAACTCAGGGACATTTTGTGAAAGGACTTGGTAGTGACCAATCTCCCCATCTCTGTACAGGAAGAAGAACTCAAAATAGCTAGACAATTTTGAACATTAAAATGGTCATAATATTTTCCATTAATTAATTGCAAAGTAAATATCTCTTTACTCTGTAAGACATAAAGACTGTATAGATAACAGCCATGGAGAAGAGAACATGACAGCTAAAAAGCTCACTCTCTGCATTTACCAGATCCTTCCTTGTTTTGCATGATTCCTATGAAAAACAGAGTCAGCCTATTCAATATTTACCCAGAATTTCTAATCAGCATAATGTAAATAGAAAAACTAAGTGCGTTCTTTACTGGAGCTTTGGCATCCTCAGGTAGCAAACATTAAAATATCCCCTGTTGAATCAATAGTAGTTTTTGACTTTCTCTGGGTGAGTTTAATGGGACTATTTCAGCTCCCAATCCCTAGTGCCTGTGGGAGATGGCTATTTTTATGAGTCCTCAGAAAATCAGTGTTGTATCCTGAACACTACTGATTTCCCTTTAACAGTACTTCTTTTATGATTCAGTACCAGTTGGTTTATATAAACCAGGTTTTCATAAAGTATGTTCAGTTAAACTGGTAATAGGAATTAGGAAAACAAAGGATTCTGTGATCAAATAAGTTTAGGATATGCTAAAAGGTCAAGTTAAAAAAGGTTTAAAAAGGTCAAGTAAGTCCCGTTATTTTAAGACTTGGGAGAGCTCCAAAAGTGTCCAACATCTAATTTTAGAACCAGACTGGCTAGGTTCCACGCCAAGTTGCACCGCTTAACATTTTATTTTCAGTTGTATATTCTCTTCACCTTAGTTTCCTCATGGGTAAAATGAGTATAATAATGGTACCTACCTCATAAAGTTGTTGTGTGGATTAAATAATTTAATACATGTGAAATGCTTAGGATAGGATCTAACAGTAAACCCTGTAGGTATTGGTTAACATTACTCATTTGCCTTGTAAAATCTTCAAGATGAAATTAGATTTTTTTTCATCCATTAATTCATTCATTTAATTATTTAACAAATAGGGAGAGTAAGTATATTCTTACTTATGTCTTGTACTTCTAATAGGTGATACATGATTTAAAAAAAAAAAAAAAACTTGAAATTTTTTTCATCTTTTCAGTGGCATGCACAGGCTACCCTGAATATAACCAGAGGATTTGTTTTCAGGACCGGAAGTCATGGAATAGTCAGTGTTTTCTCCAGAACTCCCAGTCTCCTGATGACTGTGCCCAAAAGACATGAGACAGTGTTGAGCTGATTGATTCTAAAATGCTTCTGCTCTGTTGACATTCCAATTTCCTCTTGATCTTTGTTGTGTGTTCACCTGTGTCCTTCCCATTGTTTCAGGCAGGAAAAGTTCAGTTCGGTTATGTGTATGGCATGAGTGCCATAGGTTGCCTGGGGATTCACACCTTACTAAACTTGATGAGCTCTTCCGGGGCATCTTACGGCTGCGTGGCCAGCGTCCTGGGCTACTGCCTGCTCCCCATGGTCATCCTGTCCAGCTGCGCCATCTTCTTTTCACTGCAGTAAGTGCCTGCGTGCCCTAGTGCACCCCACGTGCACAGTCCTCTCTCAGGCTTGCCACACCGGGGTGACAGTTAACCTCTTTTCTGATCTTTTTGGGAAAGGAATTGGGGAAAGTTTGGCTATTAAGAGCGACACACAGATTCAGGAAAGTGGGTCAGTTTGGGCTCAGGTACTGTTCCTATTTAGATGATGTAAACAATAAATTCAACCAAGCTATCTGTGAAAGTGGCACTTTGGAGGTGGTTGCAGTCTTCAGTACGAACCATTGTCTGGGGTAATAGAACAACTGCATGAATTCACTTGTTTGATTTTGGAAGAGGAGCTGCCTGGTGAACACTGACGAATTGCTTCAGCTCCCAGGCATTCTGCCTTTGAGGCGGCAAGCGACTGCGATTTCTCAGCTGGGCTCCTTGCAATGAAGAATTCCCAGGAACCCTGATGAGGATATTAATGCTGGAGAACTTTATAGCGTATATGCTCAGCCAATAGATTTTTTTTTTTTCTTTTTTACTTCCTGGGAAGTTAGGATTTGCAATTCAAAACTATTAATGAGGATCCAGTAGATATATTTCTGTTGGGCAATTTCCCAGGGCATGTGAACGAACATCACTACCACAGTTTGGGGAGAGCAAGTAATTACATAGTCTTTTGTCCCCTACGTGCTCGGAACTCAATAAACATTTGCCATCGGTGCCCATTCTTCCACATCCAAAGGAGACACAATTTGCAATTTTTTGGATGATCCACATTTTAGGTTATGAACACTACACTGGATAGTGTATTATATAAAAAACTTACCAATGCCAAAGGTAGACATTGTAAAAGAGCCTTTACAAATTTTGTTTAGATGTCTCATTTAGTTTTTTAATAACATTGTTGAGAGTGACTTAGTTGGAAATGCTTCTTTGTTTTAATATGGTCTCACATATATAAATATATTTATCTACTTATTTAGCTTGAGTGGGAGGGGCAGAAGGAGAGGGAGAGAATCCCAAGAGGGTTCTTTAGCAAGCTTTTCCATTTACTATGTTGTTTGGTACAGACATTTGACATGTTAATACAGAGTTTAGTTCTATTTAGTTGAAAGCTTTTGCCAAAGAATGCTGTAATCATTTAAGATTTAAAAATTTAAAATTTAAAACATTATTTCCAGCAAAGTTAAGATGCTCTATTTGAGCATCTCAAATGACTTCAGATTATTAGGGGAAGAAAATAACAACTAAAATGATGTTTGAGAATCATCAGAAGTCTGGACCCTTTTTCATTAGAGATTCATTCTGAAATGATAAAGGATGATTTAGAAATCTTTTAAATTATATTAAAGGAGAGTAAATTATCCAACTCCCTAAGACTATTACACTGAAATTTCCTTTTTGGGCGTAATACTATATCACTCCAATCCATCACATATAATTTTACATCTTCGTTCATAAAAACTTATATATTAGGTTGACCTATAAATTTTTCCCAATATATATTTATTAAACCAATGCATATCATATTTATTAGAGGACACTCTAAATATTTTTGGTTTATTTATAATCCATAGCATCAGAAGCCATATATTGTATAGTTTTTCATTTGTTTTTCTCTGGTTCAGTTATTAAAAGTAAATATCTTTGTCATTCTCACAAATAATAAACATAATTCTCAACTTCAGATTATACCAGGATCGAGTGAGACAGTGTAGTTTGATGGTGAAAGGAACAACGTTGGGATTGGGAATTAGGAGATCTTGACCTCATGCCATTCCACTGTGTAATTTTCCTCATGTCACTTCATCGATCTAAAGCTGGGGACTAGCTATCTCATGATCTTTTGTAGATCTTACAGCTTATTTTTCTAAATCACACATTCTGTTATGCACATAAAAAATGAAATTCACTCTTTACTCCCATACCTTCTCTTTTATCCCCATGGTGGCTAGACTTAACTACCTTATTTACCCATTCATTTTTTTTTTATATATATTTTTAAAATTTATGTGTTTGACAGACAGAGATCACAGGCAGGCAGAGAGGCAGGAAGCAGGCTCCCTGCTGAGCAGAGAACCTGTTGAGGGGCTCGATCCCAGGACCCTGAGATCATGACCTGAGCCGAAGGCAGAGGCTTAACCCACTGAGCCACTCAGGCATCCCTACCCATTCATTCTTTCAGAGCCTATTGCCTCCACAATTATTTTTGAAGATACCAATTTGAACAAATCCATCCCAATAGTCTAAAAAATCCACAATACACCTACAAAAGGAATCCTCAGCAATGAGGTGGGAAGCCACACACAAAATTGTGTTCCCTACTTGAAGTGTGTCAGGCTTTGCTATTTCAGATAGAAACCTGAAAAGCGGACGTGGGAGCAGTGGGGACAAGGCCCCCAGCTGGATTACAAGTCCAGTTTTCTTTCTGTTCATACCATGCATCAATTTGGAAAGAGAGTGTGGGAAAAAGAATGTGTAATTATAAAAGAAAGCCCTAAGCATAGTTTTTTTTTTTAACATTTTTTCAAAAAATATTTTATTTATTTATTTGAGAGAGAGAGAGAAAGCATGAGAGGAGAGGGTCAGAGAGAGAAGCAGAGTCCCTGCTGAGCAGGGAGCCTGATGTTGGACTCGATCCCAGGACTCTGAGATCATGACCTGAGCTGAAGGCAGTTCCTTCACCAACTGAGCCACCCAGGCTCCCCTAAGCATAGTTTTTATAAAAGATTTTCAGGAATTGGGATTTGAATATTGACAGATGACGGTAACTGTAGGTGAATTTTTGTACTCCTATGAGTTCAAGTTTTACTGAAGTATAAAATATTTACCTCTGATGGGGAATTCAACTCACAAATTTTCAAGCTGGCCAAGGCCTTTGACTTCATACAGTTCCTCAACCTTATTTTGCAAATGGAGAAAGTAGTTATAAATATTGTACCAAGGATATTTCAGAGGCAGCTTTGATTCAGTAATCTCCTTTACTCATGATATAGGGTAATCATCTCTTTTGTCTTTGCTATAGGGGCACCTTCGGAACTGTGTTGGCACTGGTCATTATTGGCTGGTGTAGTCTCTCAGCTTCCAAAATCTTCAGTTCAGCCTTGGGCATGGAGGGACAACAGCTTCTCATTGCCTACCCTTGTGGCTTACTTTACGGACTTTTTGCCCTCCTAACAGTTTTCTGAAGAGTATTTGAGATGGCGTTTCAAGATTCTATTTGTTTCCTGTTCATATTATCCTGGAAATGTGTTAGCATTCAAATTCGGTAATATGATTTCTGCTTTATTGCTGTTGAGAGAATAATAAGCAAAGAGACAAAACAGCACTTAAGGCTGGTACTTTAATAACTTGTTTGGTTTGAATGATGTTTTGCTTTTTGGTTTGGTGCATTAAAACATTTTAAAATGCTTTAAAATCAAAGGGGATATAGTCGTTGTACTGATGCTGTATCCTGCTTTTCTCAATGGATCTATTTTTAAGAAATTGTAAGTAAATAAAATCATATGATGACTGTGTAAAGTAAAGCAATGTTGAGCCTTTTGAGAAATGTTCATGACAATTCAAACTACGTTACTGGTTAAGGTCACCCTGTCTAGCACCTTTGAAGAATTGCAGGGGAGGGTTATATAGGGTTTAATTTACCTGAGAGCTCAAAGAACCTCCTGGTTTTCAGTTCATTTACTATAACATCTGTTCTTTTGTCCTGTTTGAACAATGCATTAACTCATCACTTTTCAAGGCTTCTTTCTAGGTTTAGACGCCATGGTTCATTATTAAAATTTCTTTCTTTCCTATGTCCTCAGTAACCTTACCGTTTGCTTTCTAAACAATCACATGTGATGAGAGGGAAGCCCACTTGTTTCATTTTAATATTACTATATCTTAAATGGCTCCACAGTTCTGCCTTTTGAATCCTACGACATTATCCTAGTGAACTGATTTTCACAACTTGCGAGATGATTATATCACACCACTCTTCACTGCTCAAGTCTCCAACACTCTTCCCATATTTCTCACTGTTGGTTGATGATCTTTCTTTAAATTTTATTGAAAAGAAAAAAAGTACTGCATCTTCCCACCAACAGAATATATATATATATATATATATATATATATATATATATATAAATGCATGTATGTGTGTGCGTGCACACACACACACATACACGCGCGCGAGTATTCTGCATTCCCTCCTGACACTGTCTCTTCTCTTCACAACCGCCTGTCCACCTCTATAAATAATATTTTCCTCTTGATCTGTGTAAATTCTGATTCCAGTTCCAAAGTGTAGGGTTTTTTTTCCCCCACACCACCAAGCAATGCTCCAATACCAGCTGGACACCTTCCAATTTGATTCAGTTCTGATACTGTCTACCTGGTTATAGTTCAGACCTCACCGGTTAAGGACTCAGTCCGTAAGTCTGCTCCTGGCCCCCATTTCAGATGCCAATTGCAAGTCCAGGCTGTTCCCTGTACTTCTGATCAACCAGTTATAGACTGAAAGTTCCTACGACCTCTTCCTTGGCTTTAGTTAATTTGCTAGGGCAGCTCATAGAACTCAGCAAAACATTTTACTTAACTAGATTGACAGTTTATTATAAAAGGATATAACTGAAGGACAGCCAGAAGGAAGAGATGCAAATTATGGGAAAAGGACACACAGCTCCCTTGCCCTCTCTAGGTACGTCATTTCCTGGTAACTTCCCGTGCTCACCAATCCAGAAGCTTCCTGGTCCTTTTGATTTTTTTTTTTTTTTTTAAGATTATATTTATTTATTTGTCAGAGTGAGCACAGGCAGACAGAGTGGCAGGCAGCGGCAGATGGAGAAGCAGGCTCCTGCTGAGCAAGGAGCCAGATGTGGGACTCGATTCCAAGACTCTGGGATCATGACCTGAGCCAAAGGCAGTGGCTTAACCAACTGAGCCACCCAGGCGTCCCGGTCCTTTTGAGTTTTTATGGAGGGTTACATAAGCATGAATGATTAAATCATTGGCCATTGCTGCCTGAATTCAACCCCCAGCCTCTCTTTTCTTCCAGGAAGTTGGGGAGTGGGACTGGAACTTCAACTTTTGGTTCCCTTGGCATCCAGCCCCCAGCCTTAAGGGTTTTCCCAAAGTCACCTCATTAACATCATACAAAAGAAAACGTTAGGAAATGTCAAGGGTTTTAGGAGTTTTGAACCAGAAACAGGAGTGAAGACCGAATGAATGTATATTTCATCTTATAAATCAGAGTATCACACCTGTCACTCATAATCAGAACATAAACATGTTTCATTATCTCTTATCTTAAAATAAAAATCCTTTGATTCATCGTCACTCTCCAGTGAGGGCCCATTTCTGTCCCAAAAATCTTTGAAATCTGCCTCCACTTTATCACTACTTATTCTCTTTCTGTTACTGTCCAGCCAAGATTCATTACCCTGTTCATCGAGGCCGCCTTTGTCAAATCAGCAATAACCCACATCTGGCTAAGTCCAATGGTCAAGTCTCAATCATCCATTTCATTTGAACATTTTGTTTGAATTATTGATCACCCTCCTCACCAACCCCTGTGCTGAAGCCCTTCACTAGACTTCTGGGACATCACACATTTTTTTTTTCCAGTCTTACTGAAAGTCTCAATTTTTTGAGTGGGCTTTCTTCCTTTTCTCAATCTTAAATCTTTTCTGTATATACCCACTTACTAGATGAGCTCATTTAATTGCATAGCTTTAAAATCTAATGGCTTCTAAATTTCCATCTCTCATCCAGCAATCTCCCCTAAGCTCTGAACACGAGCCACAAGCCATCCAAGTGCTCAGTCTAAAAACTAGTAGTCTGTTTTCATCACTGTTACTTTTACTTCCAAAGTCTAATTCATCAGAACATCCTGTTGACTCTGTAATCAAAATGTATCTGAAATTTGACTATGTGTCATGAGCTCATTCCCTGCCAAAGTTACTTCAAGCCATTATCATCTGATGTCTAACTGAAGCAATCCTTCTTACTGGTTTCCAGCTTCCACTTTCTCCCCAGTAGGCTTTTCTACACACAGAATCTTCATGATCCTTTAAAAGTGTAAATCAGTTGTGTTATCTCGAGTCCAGGGCCCTTCAATGGCTTTCATTCATATTTACAATAGAATTCAACTACCTCTTCATAGTTCAGAAGCTTATTATTCAAAGACTGGTCCTCAGAAAAACAGCAATAAAATCCTCTGGAAGATTGTTAGAAATTCAGAATCCCAACCCCTGCCCCAGACCAACTGAGCCAGAGTCTGTGTTTTAACAAGATCCTAGATGATTTGTATGCGTAACAAATCTCGAAAAGCACTAGTGGAGAGAAGAAGGCCTTGACTCAATGATCTGACCATGATTTGCCTTCCTGACCTCATCGCCTGCCACTCTCTCCCTTGTTCCCTGGTTTTATTGCTACTTCTTAGACCACCAAGTTTATCCACCTCAAGATCTTTATAACCGTTCAGTCTACCCGCAATATTCTCCCTTCACATCTTTCATATCGTTCAGGTCTCTCTTCATATTTTATCTCCTTAGAGAGACCTTTATTGGTTATTCTTTCTGAAACAGCACCCAGTACCCCTCCTTGCTTTGCTCAGTCTATCGTCTTACCTTCCCAGAGGTCTTATAATTACCTGAACTTATGTTATTGGTTCCTTTGTTTTCTTTCTTTAAACACTTCAAGGCCAGAGGCCTTGTCTATCTACAACAGTTCCTGACAAAAAATAGCAGATTAATACATATTTATTGAATGAATGCATGAATAAGACTGTGGTTTGATACTAATTATTGTAGTAAACAAGACAACCAAGGTGACAGCCTAATAGAAATGGCAGTGGCAAGGGGCGGGGGAGTAGACAATAAACAAGTAAACAGTAAATAAACAAGACAATCACAAACGAATGAGAAGAACTCTAAGGTAGGAATGTTAGAAAAGAAGGCAGGACTTGAGTAAATGCTGGACTTCTTTATAACCCATTAATGGGCCTCTTAGTGAAGCATGGAATTCTCTTAAAATCTTGTTCTATTTGGACTGAGATGGTCCTACTGACTCTTTGTTTAAGAGACATGAAGCACCAATGTTGTTTGTTTAAGTGATTCATTTATAAAATCATCCTATTGCTTAGCTATGCATTTACATGATAGACTTAAAATTTTTACCTTTCGAAAGTGCTTTTACTGAAATAAATTATAGGTAAAAATTGCTCTAAATTCAGGATGTAAGTTGACATTTTCTATGCATAGAAATAGTCATAACAGAAAAGGTTTGATGTTTTTACTATGAAAAATTATAACCTCCATATAAATATCCACATAAACAAAGTACTAAATATTTCATAAGAGCAACACATAAGAATAAATTCCATTTAATAGTTCCTAATGGCAAAATCATGAAATACATAAGAATTAATGTAAATATAAATATAGATGATCTCTATGAAAATAATTGCAAAATACTAGATTCACTTTTTAGGAAAGCTAGAATATGCAGATGGGTATACTATACCCCAGGTAAGAAATTGAATTTTATAGAAGAATATACCCAACATAAATGTATAGGTTTAATATAATTCCAATTAAAATTCCAAAAGTATTTTTCTTGGAAGTTGACAAAGTGATTTTGAGGTTAATCTGAAAAGAATAAGCAAATACATAGCCATGAAAAATCAGAAGTAATCTAAAATTTTGTTACAATAGGCAGTGAGTCAATTATTTTTCATCTCTATGGTCAAATGTTCGGTAATGATAGAAAAATAATTTTGAAGAATCATGAAAAAATACATGTATTAAATTCTCATAAGTTTGATATTTAGGGAGGACTTACTATGGGTTGACCTGGATGGTTTATATTATTAACTCACTTAATTTCCACAGTAACTTTATGAGGTATTCTTATCATTACCTCCATTTTACAGATGAGGCTACTGGGTTACTAAAAGGCAAAATTACCTGCTCAAGGTTATTTAATCCACAACCAGGATTTGAATCAGGGAAGCCTGACTCCAAAGTCCATAACCACAACCATAAGCACAACATAACACTGTCTATTACTGAGCAAAACCCCTCATTACATCTTCAGGGCCACCAACGTGTCTACTATTTATTCTACTCAGATTTATCCTTTCCCCCTCAACCTTGGCCATTGCTGGATAGAACCGAAAAGCCTTACCTGACAGAGAATAACAATATAGAAGAAGAAATCTAGAATGTCTAAAAGGACTAAAATGTTACCTTCATGACTCCTGGGCCCATTTCTTAACTCTAGTAGGAAGAAGCTATGCATATTCAGATCTAGTTAGCATGTAGATAGGAAGATCTCACAAAATATAAGCCTCTTCTCAACTCCAAGTTATAATGAGTGTATTATAAGGAATTGTATGGCATGGAGATAGTTTTCTTTTTTAATAAATGGTGAAATTTATTTATGTTCAGTAAAGTATATTATAGAATAAGTGATAAAGTGAAAGGAACCATAATTAGGGTACTCAACTATTGGTTTAATAGACTCTGACAACACTTTTCCCTTTCCTCAAATGTTTTCAGCTTTTTTTTTTTTTTTTAAATTCTGAGAATGTGACATTTTTCCACTTTTCTGTCTTTACTGGTTGGATAAAAGTTACAGATTGTGTACTAAGGGTAAATGGCACATTTGAAGTCAAGAAATGGCCTTCATTTCTGCAGGAATGATTGGGGACATGTGCTGAAAATAAAAGTCCTGAATTACTTAGATTCAAGTGCCCCAGTTCACAACAGTTTAACTAGGGCAGTGGCCTTTGCAACATTTGAGGACAGATGTTTTGCCACTCTGCTCTTGTTCCCAGTGAAGAATTCCAACTGTGAGACCACATTGATGATCTCCCGCTCCTCTTAGAGCGCTGTAGATTCTGTACCATGTCTCAGTGACACAGTCAAGGATCCATAGCTTTTCAAATCCGTTTTCATTTCTAAGTGGAAGTTTGGAATGATTTTTTTTTTTTTAAAGTTTAAAAACCAATCAGGCTATGTCAGAGAATCTATGATGATGGTGACTAAGTACATATTTTCAGAAAAAAAAATAGATTTTTTTCATGAAGGTAGGATTCATGGGCTTTTACACTACTAATTAGCCATGCGAAGTGGTGAGGAAATAATGTTATGTATAAGGACTTTGATGTCAAAGAAGAAGAAAGGAAGACGGAAAGAAGGAAGGAAGGAAGGGGGGGCAAGAAATCCTAGATTCGGGTCCTGGGTTTTGCATGTAGACAGTTTGGGGACTTTTTTCACACAGAAAATGAAGTCAACGATGCAGAGTTTGCAAGGTCCTTGTGAGGTCTAAATAAGATACAGCTTATAAATTACGTAGCCTAGTGTCAGCCAGGAACATAGTAATTACTCAGTAAATGAAAACTTGCCCCAGCTCTAATAGGTCCTCTAGGATGAGCTTTTAAGAAAGACTATTTGCTTTTCCATTAAATCATGAATAAAATTATGAGTAAGGGATAATGACCTTAACTGATATACATACTTAGCGGAAAACAATTGTTTTGACATGGTAATGCCGTTGGTGAAGGATCATGGCAAGGCTAGCTAAACTTGTTTTTAAGTGTTACTAGAAATATTAACACAATTTGATGAATTTGAAATAAAAGTCTTCACTGAAGTTTAATTATGTGTCTACTAAACATATAAACCTCTTTCTTATTTTCAGGGTATCCCCCACCTGTCCCCAGGCTGCCAGAGCAGAAACCAAAGCAGGCAATTCTAGCTTCTCTCTCTGACTCCTTCCTGGCAGTCAGGGGCAAGTGAACCAGGATCAGCCAGTTAGATCCTGATGGTTAGCGCCTGGAATCCTGATAAACTGGTAACAAAGAGCGAGGGACAATTAAAAGCGCTCTTGAGAACAGATACCAGATTCAGGCCAGGGCAGAAGGAGTGCTGAAGAATAGCAGGCAAGGGCAAGGGGGCCTAGGGCCTTCCCCGGGACCTAGTGAAAGGCATGCACAACCTTGGTCGCTGCCTATACCCAGCAGCAGTGAGCTCACCCCCAAAATAGGCACCGCAGTCGGTGTTGCTTTTTAAAATGTGGGAACTATGGAATTTATCCTTATTTAATAAAAAGTGTGGGCCATGTAGATAAGCAGCCATCTGGAACTTCCCTCTGAGGGTCACTTGTTGGACCGGCAGGCAGGGATGAGAGAGAAGCCAGCGCAACCACAGGCAAGACTGTGCTTGTGTCAAAAGCGTATGAGTGGAACTTTTACAGAATCTTTCCATATTTCTTGGATTCTCTCAGAATGATTATTTGCAGCGGCCCCAAAACGCTGTTTAGTGTTTTTATGTTTGATGTTCTTCATTTTCCCAGAGAGATTGCTGGAGAGAGTCCAAAAAATATATAGAATGAGCAAAGATATTTTTATTCCTAGCATTATTTCTGGAAACACTGACCACAAAAGCATTTATTTTACAGCTATTTGGGTATGACCCGTGGTCTGTCTCTCTGCAAGGAACCCTAGAGCCGGGTGGAATATTTTGCACACCTATAACTTTTACTTGCCTTATTTTCTGCCCTGAGTCATGAGTGCTATTAAAAAACAATGCTTAATTAAAATGATAAATCAGAAATATAAATAACTCCTCCCTGATACGCATTAATGCTTCCTCATCCTATTAGAAATACCACTTCCAGGAAGATTTCCCACGTGAAATTCCCTTCATCATCACCTATTCAATAAACCTTCTATCATGTATAAGCTTTGATAATACAATAACTTCCTTAAACAGCCATTAGTATTTACTGAAACATATTTTCATAGATTATTATTTTAGAATAATGAAAAATTCTATTTGCTGATCTTTGCTCTCAATTGTAGTTTCATCTTGAGAAGATTGTTCTTAACTTGAGCAGAATGAATTAATCCAGAATATTTTTAAATAATCACCAGAAATGTCTCAGATCATGTGCACGACTTTACAGAGCTCCAGAACCGGCAGCCACTGGTGGTAAGAGGTTTCTCTCTTAAAGGACCCAAAGCAGCCAATGCCAGGCCCACCCCCCTCCCCCAGCCCCATGTGTGCAGCCTAAAGGAATAGACCGGTGGAGTTGTTTTTTTTTTTTTTTTTTTTAAAGATTTTATTTATTTATTTACAGAGAGAAAGAAATCACAAGTAGATGGAGAGGCAGGCAGAGAGAGAGAGGGAAGCAGGCTCCCTGCCGAGCAGAGAACCCGATGCGGGACTCGATCCCAGGACCCTGAGATCATGACCTGAGCCGAAGGCAGCGGCTTAACCCACTGAGCCACCCAGGCGCCCCGGTGGAGTTGTTTGGGTTTGTTGTTGCTGTTGTTGTTTCTGATCCTTCCACTCTGGTATTCTACTTTTATTTCCCTTCCCTGGGGTAGAAAAAGAAAAATAAAAAAAAATTATGTATGTATACAATTGGCTGGAAGGGAGTACCTAAAGAACTACTACATGGTGGGCATCTAATGTATTTCAGTGTTTTATATAGAATGTCTCAGAGAAAGCAATGAAGGGGCACCTGGGTGGCTCATTTGGTTAAGTGTTTGCCTTTGGCTCAGGTCATGATCTCAGGGACCTGGGATTAAGGCCTGAGTTGAGGTCCTCGCTCAGCAGGGAGTCTGCTTGCCCTTCTCCCTATGCTCCTCCTCCCAACTGATATGCTCTCTCACTCACAAACAAATAAATAAAATCTTTACAAAAAAGAAAAAGCAATGAAAATTTATGCCAATGAAACATACAAAGAAAGAGAATACATTGCCTTTTTTTATGTATTCCCATGGCATCCTGTGTCCACTCCTGCGGTGGGTATTAGAAATGTCTCATTTATGAGTAATGGTGAAAAGCCAGAGATTGTAGTGGTTCATGGGGACCAAACAGCTACCGTGTTGTTACCAAATGAAGATTTACCACATTTATTTCCTTTAAACCATTTGTCTTTGGGTGCCTGGATGGCTCAGTGGGTTAAGCCTCTGCCTTTGGCTCAGGTCATGATCTCAGGGTCTTGGGATTGAGCCCACATGGGGCTTTCTGCTCAGCAAGGAGCCTGCTTCTCCCTCTCTCTGTCTGCTGCTCTGCTTACTTGTGATCTCTCTCTGTGTCAAATAAATAAATAAAATCTTTAAAAAATATATTAAAAAAAAAAAGGAATGCCTCTTTATTTGTCTATATCTCCACTGGAGCTAAGTGTCTTGAAGATGCTGATTGCGTTGCTCTGCTAGGATTGTTATCACAAAGTGCCACAGACTGGGTGTCTTAAGTCCAAGATCACGGTGATTGCAAGTTCAGTTTCTTCTGGGACCTCTCTAATGAGTTTGCAAGTGGCTGCTTCCTCCTGTGTCCTCGTGTGTTTTTTCCTTAGTCAGTTTTTTAAGTCTTAATATCCACTCCTTCTAAGGACACCCATCTTACAGGATTAGGGCCCACCCAAATGACCTCATTTTACCTTACTTATGCATTTAAAGGCACTATCCACAACTACAGTCATATCCTTAAGTACTAGAGCTTAGCACTACAATATCTAAACTGGGGGGAGCAGGCGCACAATTCAGTCTACAACACTCTCCGAGTCTCATCATTTTTATATCCTTTTGTCATTTTATACACCATGAGATTAGTGCTTATTTCTATCATACCATCCGTTTATCCAAGGAATTTTCTAATCTCTTCCTCAACCTGCTAAGAACAACAATTTTCCATACTCATTATGGCACACCTCCTCCTCCTACATCCATTCATAGCATGTAGGCTCTAACAAGAAATATGGCCGCTGCCAAAAATTCCTTCCTTCTCTGTGCACATGTGCCACTGACCTTCTTGAATCTAGGCTGCTTGCAACTTACGGTGGAAACGACCATCGTGGTTTTGAGCCCAAGCTTTAGGAGGGCTGGCTGCTTCTGCTTCCTGGCTCTGAAAGCCTTGCACCACCGTTCAAGAAGTTCAGGCTTCTTTGTTGCGATAAGACAGTACACAGAGGAGTTCTGAAGTCCAGAAATCTTAGGGATGAAGATGTCTTGGACATAGAGCTCCCACCTTGAGAATATGTTGATGAGAGCTCAAACTAAAAGGACTGTCTCTCCCTGACCACTGTCCTTTGAGGCCACAATTACCTCTGGGCTCATTTGTCTTTATTAAACCCCCACCCCCATTTTACCACCTTCAGAATGGATGGATTACCATCACAATAGAGAATTACGTTGGACCAGCTCAGTACATGGAGGAGGCAATGAAGGCACTCTTGGCTCTGTCCAGAGGGAACTCCAAAGCTCTAAACAATCTAATAAAATTAATGTATTTTTAGGACAAACTCTTGCACTTTTCACATAAAACCAATTTCACATAATTTGAAATCTATTCACTGGAGCAACCATCCACAGAATAGTTCTCAAATATTCTTGAACCTGAAATGCCTGTTAAGGTACAATTGGTACTGTCAACATTCCTTGCACAATTTTAATGAGAAAAAAAATTAAAAGCACACTCTTCTGTATGGCCAGTCATTAATCATTGTAATGATAGCTGGGAAGTAAATTAACTGATACTATAACCTCTTCCCCTTCAGAAGCTAAGTAATCACAAAGGTACCCTAGGAAAATTGGTTACATCTGAACAAATTTTTAAAAGAGTGATGATAATTAAAAATGTTAAAAATCAAAGTGTTGGGTTTTTTTTATTTGTTCTGGTTTTTAAAATTTTATTTATTTTTTATTTTTTTAGTTAAAAATGGAATTCTGAGAACTCCAAACATGGAAGCAGTATTGCAGTTTTCATCTTTTTCCCACTGTCACTTCCTGTATGCCTCTCAGGCCATGCCTTTACCCTCTGTCTTGTGACACCTCCCCCCCCCTCCTCTAGGGGATCCTGTTATAACCACTGAGGATTTGGGATCCTCATTGTGTCTTGCTCTTATCTCAAGGGACCTGCATATCCTGCAGATGGACTGTCCTGTACGCCATCTGCTGAGGTCCTTGATCACTGCCCTCGCTTTTATTTTTCCTCTGTCAACTGTCTCCTTAGTACTACAGTCACACTCCAGACTTTGCCCTTAACTTGAATTGTTTCATCGCCAAAGAAAATTTACTTAGCATCATCTGCTCTTCAATTCTTTCCTTTTTATATTCCAGTATTCCTTTCCCATCCCCAAACACTTCACTTTTGTTTCTAGCCAGGCCAGATATCATGGTGTCTCACACTCAACTCCCACAGCCCTCTGTAACTTCTGCCAACTTGCTTTGCTTGGCTTCAAACAACAACCTTGGATTATTATAAACTTCTGGTTTCCTAACTTCCTACTTGGTCTTGTGGGAGTGGCTTGAAAACTGGAGAATCACACATAATACACTGATTAGTTTGATTTCAAGTTTATGAACTCAAATATCAAATGGGTTCTCAAAGCAACTCAATTTTTATAAAAGTAAAATGTGTTTATTATACAACTCATAAAAACAAGCAACAAACTTTGGAGAGAAAAAAGACCTATAATATCACATAGAAAAACTGCCATTAAGATTTTGGTGCTTTTCTTCATTGCTATGTATGCAAAAGGCAAAAGGTACACATTATTTTTACAAAATAATATTTATTTTATAAAACATTTTATAATTTGTATAAATATATAGATATATTTATAAATATTTATAAATATAAATATTTTATAAGATAAAAATGCCCCTTAACATTAAAAATGTACTCAGTTCATAATCCATGAAATTTAATTCCAATATCAAATTTTTAATGATTTCATAACATTCTCCCTTTGAGATATGTTACAGTTTATGTTTAACTTTCCCTTACTGGTGGATATTTAGGTTGTTGGTGACCAGCAACTCAAACTTTTTTCTCTAAAATGAATCCCTAAAAATAATACCTAGGAGCTAAATAAAAAACAACAAAAAAAATACAAAACAGTTCTGAAGTTCTTAATGTACTTTATACTTTGTACTTTGACAAACCATCTTGGAGAAAATTGAGACCAGTAGATACCAGTAACAGTGGAAGAAACAACTGTTTTGTCCTACATTTGGAACACTGAGTAACATGTATAGAGATCACACTGAGAGTATCTAAAGGGTTTTATTAATTTAAGTGAACAAAATTCATGTGTATTTCTTTGATCATTAGTAAAACTCAAATTTTTCACTTTATGAAATTCTTGATATCTACGAATTAGCTCTTTACATTTTCTAGGTCATCCCTGGACAGTTCCTGACCATCCCACTGTCCCATTTCTCTTAGTCTCTCTCAGTGGTCATTGTTGCGGTCCGGTAGTCACCCATTCCAATTCCACACCTTCCTAATTTTGCTTCTGATATTTTAAATTATACCGAGTCTGTCTGGTAAGAATATTCCCTCCCCTGCCATCCCCATACTCTCTGGCTTGTGTACTGTGTAGGTTTGTTGATTGACAACTCAGTATCATTATTCCCTTTGCATATGTTACTGAGAATCACATGGGTTAGAAACCTTGGGATTAGATTTACCGAATTTCCGTCAAGAATATTCCAGGTAAGATTGTAGTAAATCTTTTATGCAAGATGTAGCTGGCTAAAAAGAAGCAGAAATCATCATTTATCCTAGGCATGGTGGGCAAACAAGAGCTTTGGTAGACGGCAAATACAGTTGGTTCCCCAGTTAGGATGGTTCAACTTACAGTTCTTCGACTTTAGGAGAGTGTGAGAGTGATACTCATTTAGTAGGAACTGTCCTTCACATTTTGAATTTTCATCTTCCCAGGCAAGCAATACTCGCGCAATCTGGTACTATCTGAGGATGGGCGATGGCATCAGGATGCAGCCCCCAGTCAGCTGTGTGATTATGAGAGTAAACAACTATATGCTACAACCATCTGTACCCATATCACCATTCTGGTTTTATCTTTCAGTACAGTGCTCAATAACTTATGTGAGATATTGAGCACTATTGCATGAATTTGCCCTAGTCTAAACTATGATGTCAGATGGGTTAGGTATATTAAGTACATTTTCAACTGACAATATTTGCATCTTACAAAGGGTTTATCAGGACATAGCTCCATCTTTAGTTGAAGAAGATCTGTATGAGGTTTACCCACCTCAAGGATATCCTCTAATTGGTCATCCAATTTGCTTCTACAGGCAGTGGTGGTTATCCCTGGCATTTTCCCACAATTCCCATATAAATTGAACTCTTGAATTCTAGAGTGCCAGACCAAAATCCTACATGACTGCTCAGACCAGACCACAGGCAATAACATAAGTCTTTGCCAAGAAGGCTTCTAAGGGGGAAGCTGCCCTCATCTTAGCAGACTTGGTGAATAACCAGGGTTATGCAACAGAGAACTGAAGTTCTCTGGAGGGAAGGATAGTCAAGGAGTCAGGCTCTCTAGGTCAACCATGTTCATGTGCATATTGGAGACTACTTCATCAGGAGGCCTAGGAGGTCTCTGTACTTCTCAGACATTTCCACTGCTAGCTCTTCCCTGAGTCCTGCCTGCCAGCTAATGGATCCATAAAGAGGTAGAGCCTTTTGTTCAGGACTTCTCAGTCCTGGATCTGTGATTTCTGCCATCCTGACCACACATCCACCTCATCCCTGGCTAGTGCCACTCTCTGGGGAGAAATAGGACACTGGGAAGTCAACGTCTCCTTTTGTCCCTTGCTTGCGCTGTGGCAGCAAGTAAATAAAAACTTGTTACCCTAATTGATCACATCATACTTCACCAGATTCCCTAATCTTTGCTCTCCTGGTTATAATACCATCTGTCATATTCCTTCCAACATCAAATACCTGGAGTTGTTTCTTTTGTTGACAGAACCCTTACTGATAAATGCAACTAGATTTCTTCTTTCCCTCCCATTTCCCAGGAATAAATGTTACATTTTCTGCTCAGGGTTAATAATTTATTTTGTCAGTCATTTATTCACCTATTCATTTTTTTAAAAGATTTTATTTATTTATTTGACAGACAGAGAACACAAGTAGGCAGAGAGGCAGGCAGAGAGAGAGAGAGAGGAGAAAGCAGGCTCCCTGCTGAGCAGAGAGCCCGATGAGGGGCTCAATCCCAGGACCCTGGGATCATGACCTGAGGCGAAGGCAGCGGCTTTAACCCACTGAGCCACCCAGGCGCCCCGTATTCACCTATTCATTTAGACAGATTTATTAAAGACCTTTACTCTGTTATTATCACTGACACTGTGTTAGTTCCTAAGAATATAAAATGAAGATGGTCTACATCCCCAAGAAGTTCATTGTCTGGACTCAAAGACACAAATGGGCAGATGATTACAATTTAGAAATAATTGGGTGCTACAGGGAAACAGAGTCACTCAATAGAGTCAGTAGTTATGTATTTACACAGGAAGTGATATCTTGGTCCAGAAAAATCACACAATAAAAATTTTTTGAATAATGCTGAATAGAAATGGGCATTTGTCAGAGGGTGTGAAGCTGAGGAAACCGTGAAGGAAGGAGAAAATCAGGGAAATGGAAAGGAGAAGTACTGTGCATGTAGAAAACTATAGGCAGCCCTGTTGCTTGATCATGAAATGTGAAGGAGAGAGGGGGAGAGATTACCCTGGAAATCAGGTAGTGGCCAGCAAATATAATGATTTATACATTATAAGGAGGAGTTTGTGCTTAATCTTGAAGGTAATCAAGTTACTGAAGAATTCTATGCAGAGAAGTTTTTAACTAAAATTGAACAATTTTATACAACCATCACAGTAAGATCTTTCTGTAACACGGTGCTGAAAACTTAGGAATTCTTGGAGGTTTCTAGGCAACATCCTATGAAGAATCAGGGGCACATGGAGGCGTGTAAGAAAAGATATATGTAGAGTAGACAACCAAGGATCATGCTTTCAGATTCATTGGTAACCAAATAAATTAAATTTAATAAACTAAAATTGCAACTCTATACCATATTCACCACTAAAAGTAGCGATTATAAAAATGAATGTTAACACTTATGTTAAAAATATAAAAATGAATGGTGTGGTAATGTGGACACTCAGCTGTAGTCGTCTAAATTATTACAGATTTTTCTGGAACTCAGTTGAACAACATTTGCCAAAAGCCTAAAAATGTTTATTATATTTTGACCCAGTAATTTCACTCTTGTGTATAATAAATGCAGGCAAGGAGTATCATTACCACTAGAAAGTAAAAATGGCATCAACTTATGAATATGAAGAATAAATGAAATAATGCTTGTGAAACACCTGAAACACTGCCAGGACACAGAGGAGTTCAGTAAATGTTAGGAGTCATTCTTCTTTTGCATCTTGATGTAAAATATGCTTATGCAATAAATAAATGAGTGAATGAACGATAGGATGTGTTGACTGCCCACTACGTGCCAGGCTTTGTGCTTATTGCTGAACATATGGTTGTGGATATTGTGACCCTGTATCTTATCTTCAGGCTATTATCTGTATCATGATGGTGAAAATAGACTCTAAATAAATAAACAGTATAAAAATGAATAAAATAAATAAATAGTATACACATAGAAGGAAACGAATATGTGACAGTGATGGAAAAACAGAAGAGGTTAAATTTAGAGAGGATGGGTCAGGACAATACTGGTTGATCAAGTGAACTTTAACCAGGGACATTATATGGTCTGAACTGTGCTACTTTAATGGGGACAGTATATGGTCTGACTTGTGCTCCTTCCCCACTCCCCCCTACTCCACCATTTGTATGTTGAAGCCATAACCCCTAGTGTGATTGTATCTGTAGATAGGGCCTTTAAGGAGGTAATTAAAACTAAATGAGGTTATAAATATGCAGCCCTAAGCCCATAGGACTTTTGCTCTTACAAAAAGAGGAAGAGACAACAGAATTTTCCACATGCACACAGAGAAAAGGCCATGGGGGACCCAGAAAGAAGAAGCCATCTTCAAGCTGAGGAGAGTGGCCTCATCAGAAACTAACTGCTGTTACCTCAGTCTTGGACTTCAAGCCTGCAGAAATGTGGGTCAATTAATTTGTTTTTTAAGTCTTCCCGTCTATGGCACTTTGTTATTGTGGGCTGAGCAGACTAACACAAATCTATAGGATGGGAGGAGATGGCATGTGCACAGTAAGGAGATGAGCGTTTCTGGGAAGAGGGGACAATAGACACAAAACCCAGGAGGCTGAAAGGAGCCTGATGAGCTTGGACAACCGAAGGAAGAACAGCATGCGTGGAGTCCTATGGATCCCTCGTGACTATTTCTAAGATATCTTTGTGACATGAGGTGGAGATGGCATGAGGACTAGTTATGGAAATAACAAATGGATTTTGAATCTGGTAGATTTCAGTTCTAAGGAGTGAAATGTGACCGATGTGGGAGAAGACACCAATGTTCTATGTGCTTACAGTGCCTGAGGCACTGGTGACTACAGGTAAGTTCAGCCTTTACACGTTACAGATGTCGGAACCCAAACTCGGAGGATAAAGGGTATTAATAGGGATGAAATAGACATACAAGCGATGCCTGGGTGGCTCAGTTGGTGAACCGTCTGCCTTTGGCTCAGGTCACCATCTTGGGGTCCTGGGATTCAGCCCTGCATTGGGCTCCCTGCCTGCTTGTGGAAAGCCTGCTTTTCCCTCTGCCCCTCACCCCTTTCATGCTCTTTCAATCTGTTGCTCTCTCAAATAAATAAATAAAGTCTTAAAAAAGAAAAAAATAAATAACCCAGACATTGGGGAGGGTATGTGCTATGGTGAGTTCTATGAATTGTTTAAGACTGATGAATCACAGACCTGTACCCCTGAAACAAATAATACATTATGTGTTAATTAAAAAATTAAAAAACAATTTAAAAGATTCAAAAAAATAACAGACACACAAGATGCTAGCTAATGTCAGGCACATTTAAGAACGTCTAGGTCTCCTATATCCATTTCATATTTTAAAACAACCTCATTAACCTAAACTAGATTTCTCACCCCAAACTGATGTCACATAAATGACAATGGCACCAAACCTAGATTTCTAGAAAAGCAGTCTCCATAGTATCTGAATAATTTTTTTTTAAGATTTATTTATTTTTCAGAGAGAGTAGGGGAAGGGGCAGAGGGAGAGGGAGAGAAAGAATCCTCAAGCAGACTCCCTGCTGAGCACAGAGTTTGCTGTGGGGCATGACCTCAGGACCCCCAGACCATGACCTGAGCTGAAATCAAAAGCAAGCCACTTACACCACTGAGCCATCCAGGGCCCGGGTATTTGAATAATTTTAAGGAACACAGAAACTGCCAGCTAAATGCATTAACTATTAATGCTCCCGTCAAATATATTTGCATCTGTATTTTTAATACTGACCAGGCTCTGTTGGAAGGTTTAGGGTTTGCAGGTCCTGGATCTGTTGCATATGTGACTTATTCACATGGCACTACAACCTCCAGAAGAATCACTTCCATGATTGTACCACTAATAATATAATGTATATTTATTGACTATGATATATCTAATGGGTGGCTAGATGTTCTATAAAACATATTTTGTCCACGAGGTAGTTACTTTTAGTTCCAATGTAGGAAGAAAATAAGGGAATAGGTGGAAAAATTACCCAAGGTTATCTAGCTAAAAAAAGTAAAGGAGCTGAAAATGAAGTGGTTTGCTGATAAATGCTTAGAAATCAGCTCTCTGCTCAGAGAAGGAATCCTTGCTCTGTAGCATTTGAGAATATCTGTGGTGTTAATGCACTCACCACAGTGGATTTCAAGGTACAAGGTGACACCACTGAGCTGGGGAAAGACACACAGTAGCACACCATTATATAGCAGTTGTTCCAACCATATCCATCTATTCTCAGGAGCCTGGGTGAGCCAGTCCCCGTACAGTGCCGTACAGCAGAAGTGTGACTCTAGACTTTGCACATGGAAAAATGATGTTCTGGTTGCTCTCTTTGACACCAGGCTTAAAAACTGGTCCAGTAGGTACAATTTGTCAGGTATATGTAAGAGACTGGTTTACGATTATTCTGCTTTTTTTTGATGTTCCATCTCTTCCACTTTACAGCAGGGGGTCTGTTGGGGTTAATGTAGAGCATGAAATCAGCCATAATACCTGGCTTGCTAAAATGTGACACGGAGGCCACTGGAGGCAATGAGGGTTTCAGAGAAGGACATAGGCATTTGGAATCCTGCTGGGTGACTGCTTTGCCAATGGAATGCCAATGGGAGTTGCCTTCCTGAAGCTTTCTTAGCTCAAACAGCCGCCATCTGATCTAAGAGCTGATGCACTGTCCTTTAGGCTATGTTCAGCTGTGCTCATAGAACACACAGATTAGCATATGTATCTTTCCTGTAAACAGATTCCCCTAGTTCCTGTAAGACCCCTTGTCACTTACCACTGGCTTGAAAACCAGTGATAAGGATTTGTGATTATCCCCGAAGGACCAATAAAAGCACGAGCAACAAGCAAAGTGTCCTCATCTCTGAGTGTGGACCCCCCTTGCCTTCTCCTCTCTTTCACAGCAAAGTTTGGAGTAAGCTTTCATCCTCAGGACAGGGATTGCTGGCCATTAGCGGCAGGGGTCTAAGTTTCTTTCTGCCGGGTTGGTCAAAAATTAGATCCATTTGGAAAAACACTGACTTTCTTTGAAATTTCCTATGTCTTCAGAGAGTAGACTGGGCAGTGGACTGACAAATTCTAAGAATTGTATTTTTAGAAACGTATGAGGTATAGAACAGTCCCTTTTTAGAGAGGTTGTAGGTAAAACTGATACTTGCTCACCCAACATTTATTGCCAATCTTTTCTCTGAGTGCAGAGCCTAAATTTCATTCTGGTTTTTCCCCACATACTACTTTGGTAAATCCTCATGGGTCTAAGCCAATGATCAGGTCCTGTAACTTTTGCCAGTGATGGATTTTGGGTTGGGCCCATCACCCATTTATGGCCTATGAGATATGAAGCGGTATCTGAGAGCTTCAGAGGAGAGTTTTTAAGTTCTTAAATACAAAGACAAAAGATAGTCCCCCTTTTCTGCCTCCCTTCAGTGGTATAGGGTTATTTGATGCCGGGAGACATAGCTGTATTACAATGACTAGCTGATTACTATTGAGTAGGAAAATGGCAAAATCTGATTGTTGCTGCTAATGAATTAATAACCCTGGAGTTTTTCTTCTTCAGGGGTTCATATTCTATGACCTAATAAATCCCCTTATTTGTCATTCGAATGGAGCTTCTGTTTCTTGGACCCTTACATCTAGCTCTGTACTATCTTTTTAACCCATGTCTTTTTTCAGTCTTTGGAATAGTTGTTATTCCCTATTTTAAATATTTGTAATAGTGTACTTGCCTGAAATTTGACTGACGATTTGTAAAACTTTGAATAATAACTAAGAAAAAAATATAAGACACAAATATTTTCCTTCTCAAGAGCTGGAAGCACCAAAAATCTTTTGAAATAAATTATCCTTAATTTTAAAAAGGTAAAGAATTGGTATGAGTATTTTATTTATATAAATGTAGAGGCATAGCTACCTACTATACTTGTGAAAAGCTAAAGAAACAATCATTTCTATGTAGCTTTTTTAAACTGAAAATTCCTTCTGTAATGTAAATTGTTATTTTGGAGGAGTCAGTGCTGTGCCTAGCAGCTTTGTATGTTTGCTAGTTTTGGCTTAATTTGGAAGTGGGAGGATTTTCTCCTTATTTTTTTCCCTGTGTGGGTACTGGATGCACTTGCCTGTTCTTATGGAGATGTAGGGATGTGTGTGTGTGTCTGAAAGAGAGAGAGAGTCATAACCAGGTGCTTATGAAGAGATAAAAGTTCTGATGTAGAGAAGCACTGGAGGACCATGTGAACCTGAACTTCATCTTATTCCGGAGGAAGGAGTATAAAAAAATTTGTTTGACAAGACAATTTCTGTGGAATATTCTCAAATGCCAATGTCCAGAAAGACACATACACACAAAAAGGAGAGGACCTGTTTTATATTAATGGAGACAATAAGATATGACTATAAAATGCAATGTGGGATCACCAATCCAATTTCTAAAATTCATGAAGAACACTATTGAGACAGTTGGCAACATTGACTATGGACTGTCAGGTTTCCCAAATGCAGTAAGTGCATTGTGATTATGTCAGGAAATGCTTTTGTTCTTAGCAGGCATATGCCCAAATGTTTAGAGATGAAGTGTTGTTTCCTGCCTGCATTCAATTCTCAAATTATTTAAAGAATAAAAAGCATACAGAGATAAAGACAATGTGGCAAAATGTTAACAGTGTAAATCTAGGTACAGGGTCTATTGATCATCGTACTATTTTCCTCCAGCAATTTTTTGGTAAGTTTTGAAGTTTTTTTTTAAAATAGAAAAGTTGGCTAAAATAAACATGTAATAAAGAAAATTGAGTTTGTGTTTCTTCAACCTGGATTAACTACAGATGTTTTACATATGGTGAATGACTCTGCGCTGGGAAAACAGAGGATCTTGAGCCACCGTGTCGTGAATTCATTATCTAGTTGTGCGTGGAGAATAAGGACACCTAACTGATAGTTCTAGGGGTGGTATTTTCTCAGAATAGAGAAAATGGGTCCTCTGCAAGTTTTCCCAGAAAAAAAGTATAGGGTAGGAGAAGAAATGAGCACTTGGAAGATAGGTCTTCAAGTGGGAAGGATAAATGTGTGAGGGAGAGTCTGACATTTTACAAAAGGTGCTAGTGTCTGCAGGTCTGCGGAGGGTGGAGGGTGGCATTCCACTGGCTCCGGCCGCAGGGCATCAGCCTTTGTTGCCATGCCAGGAGGTGCTGCAGGTGTCCTGAGTTTATGGCCTTGAGAATGTTTGCTTCTAGTATTACGAAAATACTAAAGTTTCCTTAAAGTTTCATGAAAAGTCCAACTGAGCTCTGCTATGGAAATACACACACAGCTAGACCCTTCACACCTCTCCCAAGCTGGGTGGTCACAATAGAAGGTCCCAAGGAAGATCCTGTGCTCTCAGAACACTGGAGGCCATCAGTAAAGGACTTAATGCTGGGTGCTTGGTTTCTGCAAGAACTGATAAAGAAAAAAAGGGACCATCTCCACTGGAGATTCGCACAAGCTGATGGGGAAGGAAACTTTGCTAAAGTCTACTATTCAACCTAGTAGGGTTTTAGGACTTTTGTGATTTAGCCCATTAATAGCAATATGATTTTAATGGTAGTCTTAGTCTTGGTTCATGTCTAATGTTTATATTTAAGGAAATGTCATATCTTCCCTACTTGACTATAAGATTCTTTAGGACAGCAATCACCACTTATTTTTCTTCTTATCTCTTACTGCTGTTTACTATATTCTAGCAGGTAGGCATTGACAATGATCTCCATGACCAAACTTTAGACAGGATCCTCTGAACCATCTTCTCAACTAGGGCCTCACCTTTGGGCTTCTTTGTTCCTCTTTGCATTGCCAAGTTTTAGCAGAAGTCCTGCTAAGTTAGTTTAGCCAGCTCCCACACTCCATATCTGACTGCCTTCAATATCTAATCAAATTCTTCATCTGCCCTCAACTCCTCAAGTCAGATCTGGTCACCCTGGCCTGCCTTGAGCAAGAATCCTGTCAAGTCGGTTAGCCAGAATCCCTCTTAACCTGTGATTTTCCTAGTAGTAATTTTCCATCCACTCATCACCACCTGATCTTTGGCTGTAAATCCCTACTTGTTCTTGTGTTTGAAATTGACCCCAGTTCTATATTGAGGTCTCTTTTCCCCTATTGCAATAGTTCCTGAGTAAAATATATTACCACCTTAATCACTGTCAGGCTCTGGTTTTTCTTGTTTGATGAGCACAGGGTGACTTATAGAAGTGTTGAATCACTATAATGTATGCCTGAAACTAATATTACTCTGTATGTTAACTATGGAATTTAAATAAAAGCTTTATAAAATTATGAAATAAATATGTTTTCAGCGGAACTGCATCCACATTTATATCTTACAGTAATACTGCTGTGGTTATTGCAATTTTAAAGGAAGTTTGTTCCCAAAACTCTGACAAAATTGTAAAAATTAATAGAAAACACTTTTTTTTTTAAAGATTTTATTTATTCATTCGACAGAGAGAGAGATCACAAGTAGGCAGAGAGAGAGAGAGGAGGAAGCAGGCTCCCCGCTGAGCAGAGAGCCCAATGTGGGACTCGATCCCAGGACCCTGAGATCATGACCTGAGCCGAAGGCAGTGGCCTTCGCCACCCAGGCGCCCAACAGAAAACACTTTTTAAAAACTTACCTGTTAACCTCCACTTTGCATTTATTACTACCTATAAACACTATTTTAAATACCGTAATATCCTAAGCTGTCTTCCCTTCTCTGAAAACAATTCCTGGGCCCCACTGCCATGCAAACAATCATGTTATCTGATTTTTTAGTCTTTATTGATGTTTTCTGCATAGCACACTCTGTAAAGGTGTTTTTCTTTCATGCAGAATCTCTACCTATATCCCTGAGTTTGCAAACTGAATGTTGATGGAACGTTCTGAAGCTCGAATGAGAACTGAAATGTCTGCATCGATCAGCATGCCTTTTAGAGTGCATTTCCTGTGTCCTGATGACCCTGTTGGCAAGGTATTTCTGTTTTTGAATTATGAATAGTACTTATACGAGAAGCTGCTCCCTTTATTTGTGAGCTGCCTTTCAGTAAGGGTATTATGAATGTAGGATTTGGCTTGATCACACATGGTTTTTTATTGACAGTGATGCAGACAGACGTCTTTTTCCAAATTTGGGGTTGGTGTCAATACTGCTCTGCCACCAAAGGATTCTCTTATCTTCTGCAGACTCTTGATGCCAGATAATGCGAGTAAGAATTATACTTTCAACAAGCCACATATCTGTCAAAGTTTTAATTGTAGATGAAGCAGAGATAAGCGGAGCCTAATCCCAACATACAGTTGGACCTTATAACTACGAACCCTAAAACAGTTTCTTTCTGTCTGTCTTAAGATGCACTGAGAAACCCTTAGCCCACAAATTTTAGGAAATCGGTCAATTGATATTAAACTCGTCAATATTCCCCAAAGCTCTAAATACAGATTCTGCTCAAATTCCAGCGTGGAGACAATATTCAGTTTTATCTCATTCTATAATCTAGCTTTCGTTTTAATAGGATTTTATACTCTTTGCTAAGAGATTGTGTTTGTGTGAATTAATGGTGAAACTTAACAAAACCGTGCTAATTTCAGAAAAAGATAATCTGGATCAATCCCACCCTATAAACCTCAACAGTAAACCTCAACAACCAAGTGATTTTAATGCAGACAAAATTACACTAGGCATTTAACTCGTAATGCTTGGTAAACATACTTATAAACTTCCTTATAGTGATTCTAAAAGGAGCATTCATTCGACAGACACTGTAATCCTGATCTGCTTTTGTGTGAGGTGAGAGTTACAGCTTGGGTATGACTAGTTTTCAGTTTCCTTGTTTTTGTTAGGTGAACACTTCCTCCAGAAAGATTCTTTCAAATGGCTTCTGATTTAATTCATGGAGATGAGCTCAATTGTTTCAATACCAGGTAAACAAAGTGCATGTGTGTGTATATGCATCTCTGTCTATTTATCTATCTTCCATCATTTCCAAGGTCATATACTGAATTCAAGTGTTATAAAGCATCATGATATGAAAACTACATAATGTACTATGAATGACCAATAATAATTTGTACATGTAAAATATAAATGTGTATATTATAAACTTGTTTAGGAAAATCTGTGCACTAGAAAGTTTTCCAATTGTTTTTTATTGAGCAGAATGTCACTGTTATGATAGAACCAAGTTACTTTTTGATTGTGTCATTAAAAAACATACTTCAAAAATGAGGTTATTGATTTGAAATAATGGTACTGTTAATTTAAGAAAAAAGGCAAATATGCAAATCTTATATCTCAATTTCATAATATGTATATTTCTGACTCCTGAGAAGCTAGGACAAGGGAAAATATGGAAAGATCACAATAAATCCAGGGATATATACTATCAACCTCATAGTACTATGCATGTGTTTGGGTGCTTAAAAGAAGAAAGACATAGCTCCACCCCATAAAAGGCTTACAAGCTATGTAATGGATCTTGCCTATAAATATAGAATAAGATTATTTAGCTTGTTGCATGAAATATAACTATACAAATTATTTAGCTGGTTGTATGGAATCTAGCAGTATATCATGACCTTGCTGCTACCATCCCTAGGTAAAAATGAGGGTGACTCTACTGACTTTCAAGGCCAAATATATATATTAGTTGATTCACGGAGATAGATGCATTAGACAGAACTCTATAGATGTTGTAGTTAGGATCTTTTAGTTGAAGGAAACAGAGATTCACTCAAGTTGTTTCATTTTTATTTTTTTGAAGATGTTTATTTATTTGACAGACAGAGATCACACGTTAGCAGAGAGGCAGGCAGAGAGAGAGGGGGAAGCAGATTCCCCACTGAGCAGAGAGCCTGATGTGGGGCTCAGTCCCAGGACCCTGGGATCATGACCTGAGCCGAAGGCAGAGGCTTTAACCCACTGAGCCACCCAGATGCCCCTCAAGTGGCTTTAATAATGAGAAATTTATGGTAAGGAAACATTTAGTGCAATTAGAGAGACAGAGATGAACTAAGATTCCAAGAAGGGAAACCGTAGCTCAGTTGGTCCCTTCTACAAATGGAACTTGATCCAAGGCAGCACAGATATGTTCAGCAGCAGAAGTTCATGAATTGCCAGGAGCTTGACAGCCGTGCTCTGTTCTTTGTACTGACTTGTGTATTCTTTCCACTACTCTGTGTTCTGCTTCCTTAAAACGTTGGCTCGCTCTGACCCTTTATCACCCTAACTTGGAACAATGATTGGCCCTATCTCATCCTCATGGTTTCACCTTGTATTTCTCAACAGCTATAATTCTCGGGGTTAATTACTTGACTTTCTTTATTTTTAACAGATAAAATTCTTGCGATCTAGAACTTTTATATGGCTTTTCTATTAGGATGCTTGTTTTTCTTCTATTGATTTTAAAACATTTTAATATATTAGAGTTAACCCAGGTTTTTGGCTTAAAAAGTTTCCCCAAGACAAGTGCCATATGATTTCACTCAGATGTGGAATTTAATAAGCAAATGAGTAAGAGGAAGAGAGAAAGAGAGAGAGAGACAGAGCAACCTAAGACTCTTAGCTATAAAGAACAAACTAATGGTAACCAAAGGAGAAGTGAGTGGGGGGAAAGGTGAAATATGTTGATGGGGATTAGGAGTACATTTATCAGGATGAGCACTGAGTAATGTATAGAATTGTGAGTCTATTTTGTACACCTGAAACGAATATAACATTGTATGTTACCTATGTTGGGATTAAAAAACTTAAATAAAGATTTTTAAAAAAATAAATAAAAATAGTTTTCCCAATTTATTATTTGTTTTTTATAGCTTTTTTTTTTTTTAATTTTATTTATTTATTTGTCAGAGAGAGAGGGAGAGAGAGCGAGCACAGGCAGACAGAGAGGCAGGCAGAGGCAGAGGGAGAAGCAGGCTCCCTGCCGAGCAAGGAGCCCGATGTGGGACTCGATCCCAGGACGCTGGGATCATGACCTGAGCCGAAGGCAGCTGCTTAACCAACTGAGCCACCCAGGCGTCCCTATTATTTGTTTTTTAATTTGGATCAGTGTTTTCTGACATACTCTAGTTTTAAATTTTTGTCATATACATCTGTCTCTTCTTCCTAGAACTCACTTTGCTATCAGGCTCAGAAAGGTCTCCCCCTAGAGTATAATGTAATTATTCTCCATCATCAGTGTGTTTTGAATTATGGTCTATAGACAATCTCACCAGAATCACCCAGATTTACTTACTTAAAATGGGCAATCCTGGTCTTCTCTCCCAAACTTATTAGATTTCTTTTTCTTTTAAAGATTTTATTCATTTATTTGAGAGAGAGAGAGCATGAGAGGGGAGAGATCAGAGGGAGAAGCAAACTCCCCACTGAGCTGGGAGCCCAATGTGGGACGTGATCCCGGGACTCCAGGATCATGACCTGAGCTGAAGGCAGTTGCTTAACCAATGAACTACCCAGGTGCCCTAGATTTCTTTTTAAGAATTTGTTCTTTTGCATATTAATTGAAATATTTTTATAGTATTTCATTAAGACTATAAATACTTTTAACAAAAAAAATAAAAGGATATTATTTGAAAAAGTTCTGCAAAACAGAAATATATGACAAAAATGTGAAAGTTATCTTCCAATTCCTTCTTTTAGGGGATAACAAGTTTGCTTTGAATTTTTCAGGCACATTTTCTATCACAGTGAAATTTTGGTGATATCTTAAAATTTGAGACTGTATGATCTTGAAGATCAAGACTTTGTTTGTAAACTTACATAAACCATTTTTTTTATTTTGAAGAGAAATCTAACAAAAATGGAAATATGGATTCTCTAGTCTAATGTAAGTTTTCTTTCAGGAAAAATAGAGATTGTACATTATGCTATGTTCTAAAGCTAATAATAAGGCTATTTAGATATACGTATATCATTTAAAAGTTTTTATGTAGGTTACTTTATATTTTTTAAAATTAATATATTTCCAAAGAAAATGTTTTAAATTAATTATTATAACATGAGCTGAATGTAGTAGTAAAGTTATTCATATTGTATTTTCTGTCCATGACAAGGTCTTTGCAAGTTGTTTTAGGGTAAAATTACTTTTAAAAATTCTGGTCTTGTGTAGTTTGATGTTGTTGATAAAATTTTCAGTAGACTTTGAATGTCCTCAGAAGTGGCAGTTTTATGTCAAGTGTGAAAATACATGTTAATCTTGGATGACAGTTCTTCTTTTATCACGGCCTCCCATATATGACTGAACTTGATTTTGAAGACGAGTAGCCTGTCTTATTCTATTCGTTGACCAGGAAGGAATTTACAGTCATTAGGTACAGAACAATGAATTTTCTCTTTAAAATTGAAAGTAAGCATTTATTTAATATATTTAGTGCTATTTTAATTATAGTATTTTAATTGGATTCTGTGATACTGATTTTCCAGTGATGTATTATCAATTAATTGAAATAATTTCTTCTGAAAATGTAGTATCTTGGGCCTAACCTCTGGATATGTTAGAATACATGGTTTTTTTTTTTTTTAATTTTATTTATTTATTTGACAGACAGAGATCACAAGTAGGCAGAGAGAGAGAGGAAAGCAGGCTCCCTACCGAGCAAAGAGCCTGATGTGGGGCTCGATCCTAGAACTCTGGGATCATGACCTGAGTTCAAGGCAAAGGCTTTAACCCACTGAGCCACCCATGTGCCCCTAGAATACATGTTTTAATTCACGGCCTTCGCACCATTCACTGAGAATGTGAAGTTTAAATAACTATTGTTCTACACCACATATTTATCTACAGCTCTTTCTCACCTCACCATGGGGTTATACCCCAATAAATTCACTCTAAATTAAAAATATCCAGTTGAAAATGCATGTAATATGCCTAATCTACCTAATATCATACCTTAGCCTAGCTTACCTCAAAACACTTAACATTAGCCTACAGTTGGGTAAAATCATCTAACACAAAGCCCGTTTTATAAATAGTGTTAACTATCTTATGTAATTTATTGACTACTGCGTTAGAAGTGAGAACCGGAGGGGTCCTGTGGGGCTGCACCCTGGTGATCTCTGCTGGCTCGATGTCCCTGCCCAGTAGCTCCCAGCGTGTCCTCTTCCGGGCACATTGCTAGCCCCGAAAAGATCCAAATTCAAGATTCCAAGTGCGGTTTCTACTGCGTGAGTACGACTTTCCTACCCTCCTGAAGTTGAGAAATCCTAAGTCGACAATCTTAACTTTGGGGACCATCTGTACTAACAAGTCTGGTTGTGTGACCTAGCGCTCACTCTGTAGATTTTCCTCCTCTGTATCTGTACTTACTCCCTAAGTAGTAATCTCACGGAGGCCCAGGGGGTTAGATTCAGATTCATGCCAATGGCTCCCAAGTTTCCCAGGCAATTAAGGGCTGAGAAATCAATGCTACATCCCCCCTGGGTAGAATGAAGGACTCCAGTGAGAATCCTTCGTGGCAGTATTGCTGAAGAGGCAGAAAACTTTCCATTGGAGTTGCTAAGTGAGAAGTAAGTGAAAAGCTTCTGGGATTTTCCCCCATCATCTTGTGGGGAGAACTGACTGAGAATGAAACCAGCGCAGGGGAAAAGCACTGCTGAGAGGTGGATAAAGATGGATTTTCATTAATTCAGTGGCGCACATAAGCCCAAACAAGCTTACTCCTGGCCTTTTCAGTAACCTTTTTATTCATAAAACCCCAAATTTACCTTTATTTGCTTAAGCCACTTTTAATTGGTCTCAGTTCTTTGCAAACAAATCAATGACACAGAAAAATACTTAAATAATGGCATCAAATAGTAAAAACCCACATAATTTAAAAATTTCTAGTATTATTTCAGATAGTAAAGCATATGCAAAGGAAAATATAAACATGCAATTCTCTTTGAGAGATAGAATTATGAGTCTTTTATTCAGTGGCTTTTTTTAATCTTCAAATTTTCTACAACAAGCATCTATTTTATTTATAATTGGAAAAAACTATAAATCTACATTTATAAAAACTAGCTTTTCCATTATTATGGATGCTGTTATTTCCTCAATATTATTACTGACAAATATTCTCATGTTTAAATATAGATTTGCTTGAGAATTTAATCAAATATATATGTATTTTTTACTGGATTTATGATTTAAGTTCATATAAAACAAGAATGTACACCTGATAAACACAGCTTTATCCCAATTCATAAAGATTTTCTGATTCCTATTTTAATTGTGTGCTTTTAAAATATATAATTCCTACCTCTAAAATTCTAAATTTTCTCTTCCTTTAGTAGCCTATAGATTACCGATCTTTCTTTGTTTTGACATGTTCCAGTGCGTATATTTTCTATTTCTCTTTACCTTGAAGAATATGATATGAATGTACTTTCTTTTTTTTAAAATATTTTATTTATTTATGAGAGAGAGAAAGAGAGAGCTCAAGAGTGGGATGGGGGAGGGGCAGAGGTGGAAGGCCAGGCAGGCTCCCCACTGAGCAGGGAGCAGGACTTGGGAGGGGGTAAGGCTGGATTCCAGGACCTTGAGATTATGATTTGGGATGAAGGCAGCTGCTTACCGGACTGAGCCACCGAGGTGTCCCATGAATGTACTTTCTTTAAATTGTAGCTTTAAGTGCATAGAAAGCAATATCCTGTGAATATCCACATGAATAGATGTTATTGAAGTGGACAGTAATTGCTATTTTAAGTGCTCCTACTACTGTTTAAAAACCAAAAAAAACAAACAAAAAAAACTAGGTTTTTAAGTGTTTGTGTTTTGAAAAGATTGCAGTGGACCCAAGCATGATATGAGTTGGTTCCTATTTAGCTGATAGCTACAATTTACTTAAAATTATCATATTAAAATATAATCTAATATTGAATAAACTTTATATCTAAACATAGAGGATGTATATGATTCGGTGTAAATAAGTTTTGTGCACTATGTAGGTATTGGAAATTGCAGTATGTGAGAAGGCAATACACACATGTCTATGAAGGGTTAATAACATCAGACATTTGGATGTTAGCATGCCAGGCAACATCGTAATTTTTTTTTTCTTTCTAACATTGGGAAAAGAGTTTTATTTAGCTTAGGAGTTATTTTTTTTTCTCCCAAATACCAGACTGGTCTACAGCAGTTACAAGAGGAACTATCTGTGGGTATTCTCAGGCAGCTGCTCAGGAATATTTGCCAGAGGTGGAATGGAAAAGAACAGCATCTGTGGGGAATTTGCCAATCTGCATATCTGTGCGAGGGTTATAGGAATACAGCCGAGAAAGTTTCTACATTAAAGTCAGCTTGGATCAATTACAAAAGAGACTGAGAATTCTCTGCGATTCATATAGAAGCTCTTATAAAATGAAGTAATTAGCCTGACATGAACCAGTTTGGGAACAGAACAGGGTTAGTGGGGTGGTTAGGAAAAAAAAAAAAAAAAAAGAATGAAAGAAAGAAAAAGATAAAAATAGCAGAAGCAGATCTGGACCAGACCCGGAATGGAGAGATACGCCTGAGGACTCTTAACTAAGAGTTTGGCTGCATCTTGGAGTCTAGCAAAAGATCGTTCACCCTAGAACATACGCTTGTCTTAACAGCTTTGATATTATTTGTTATTGTTGTCATGCTTAAGACTACATAGTTTATCCCATAATATTTATTCAGTTCTTCTCAACTTCTTTTTCCCCTAAATTAACAGAGCTTCAGAGACTGCTGCTTAAACAGATAGAACTTAATTTCCATTCGATTTAGTAGTACTACCTAAGGGCCTAGAACATGTCAGGCGGAGTCCTCCGTGGGAAAGATGAGTAGGATCACTTCTTACCTGGAGACACCCAGACAGCATAATGCAGTAACTAGATAGCCTGAAAATGAGGTACGAGAAGGTCACTCTACCCTGACCTCAGTGAGGCAGGAGTCTAGCTGGGGGACAGGTGGAGCTTGCTGAGGAGGTGATGCTTGAGCTGAACATTGAAGACAAGTAAGAATGTGTTATGCAGAGTGGAGGTGGACATGGTTTGGATTGCAGCACAGGGAGAGGTAGAGGAATACTCTAGAATCAGAGAATGGGATTACTAAAGGCATGTCATCAGAACACAACAGCTTGGCAGCATGGCCTCTGTGACTCTGCTTCCTAATTTTTAAGATGGGGAACATTTCTTCATCTTGATTCAAGTTCTAATAATTGTTAATGTTAGAAGTTTTGCTCTATTTAACAAAACACATATTTCTTACAGATTAGAAGCCTGGATTCAACATAATATTAATGGTTTGTAATGATTTGATTATAAAATCACCTAAAATTTGAGGGATACTTGGGTGGCTCAGTCAGTTAAGCGTCTGTCTTTCATATATATATATATATATATATATATATATATATACATTTTAGTTTATTTATTTGACACAGAGAGATCACAAGTAGGCAGAAAGGCAGGCAGAGAGAGAGGGGGAAGCAGGCTCCCTGCTGAGCAGAGAGCCCGATGCAGGGCTCGATCCCAGGACCCTGAGACAATGACCTGAGCTGAAGGCAGAGGCTTAACCCACTGAGCCAGCCAGGCACCCCAAGTGTCTGCCTTTAGCTCTGGTCATGGTCTCAGGGTCCTGGGTTCAAGCCTCTCATTGGGCTCCCTGCTCAGTGGCAAGTTGGCTTCTCCCTCTCACGCTCCCTCTGTGCTCTCTCTCTCCCTCAAATAAATAATAAACAAAATCTTAAAAAAAAAAAAAAAATTACCCAAAGTCTGAGATTCCTGATTAGTGAGTTTTTCTTATTTTCTTGAAGCGTATGTTATTTTTGTAACTTTATATTTTTTTATGTTGTGCTTCATATACCCTAGCCCATTTAGTGATGTTTGTAAATCAAATTTTGTATGTTTTAAAATCTTGCTGTCGTTTTTTTTTTTTAAGTAAAACTGTTGATTAAACTTTCAAAATCACATTTGTAATAGATATTAGAAGCTTAACAAATAAACCAATTGCTCAATGATTATAAGCTTGTACCTGTTTGAAATACAATTTTGTACCTTCAAAATTGTGGAAATACATTTTGGATGCCATAATATGTATTTTCAGAAGCAAGTGGAACTCATTCATTACAGAGACAGAGTGAGGAAAGAGAAGAGAAAGAGAGAAATGGAATGAAAGTCTGTAACCTGGGCACTTTTGTAATGCTTGTGAGCCAGAAATGTCCAAAAAATATTACATACTTCTGAGTGTTCCCAAAGCAACAAATCCCTTAGTCCCACTGTGTCTTTTGTAGGCTCTGTTTGCTTCCTTTCTTTGCCCTCATCTGAGAGCCAGCACACAGGAGATAGAACCTTAGCTGTGGCAGCTTTCTGTGGGTCTCTTTACAGATAAAAATAATTTTCTCTGAGTAACACTGTGGAAGAGGAAATCCTCTATGTCACTTAAAAATTAGAATCTACCAGAATATTGTTACTGCTTTTATTTCAACCATTTTTTTTAAGGCCTTAGATTCTATTTCTTGAAATACTGCAATATAATTATTATGGCATTGTAAAAATCTCCATGGATTAGCATTTGGTCTGTGACTCTTGTGATTCTTTGGAAATATATTGAACTTAATGACAAATACATAAAGAAACTTTCTTTGTAATAGAATGGTGTCAGGACTTGCTGTCTTCAGTGATGAAGATTTATATTCAATGATTCCACAAAGTGTATAGATCTATTTCTTCTCTTGTTTTTCCTATCTGCAAACAGGCAGACACAAATTAGTTTGTATATTTTTATAGTTTCCCATCTCTAAGGTTAAATTTGTTCTCTTCCTAGGCCACTTAACATAACTCCATTTCTTCATTTATTTTGGCAGCACTAGCCAAAAGCTCTGAGTGTTTTATTTTTTTGCTTTAAACGGATTGGGAGGTTTTCAGTGACAATAGGTTAGCTTTATTGACTGTATTGTTTAAATTATGATAATTCTCCCATTGCCTCTTCTGTGAACTAGCCATGGTTGTATGCAAAGGGAGAAAGTAATTGTATTTACTTCAAAAAGAATAAGACTGTTATGAGTATTTTATTATAGCAGTGTTCCTTCCAAGTTTTATATGGCTAATTGACTCTTCTAGAATTATTTAAAAACAAAAAACTTTGTGTTTTTCAAAAACTAAAGACCCTGGCACAGATTTTTTTTGACTAGAGTATTAAAACTAAATCCTCAGCTTGTATTATTTTTTTGCCCCCGCTCTTTGAGAGAAAGTTCAGACGTTGCCAGTGTCTGGAGATTATTTCTAATAGCCCCTTTCTAATGGTCTCTACATTAAAAAAAATAATAAAGAAAGAAAGAAACTGAATATGTTTTGATTTGCAGGAGTTTAAGCGGGAAGATGTCAGAGGCAAAGGCCAGGGAGGGTGTTGAGGAAATGGATCATCCAAGAAGGTGCTGGACTGGAAGATTCATATGGTTCTTAAACAATAACAAGGAGGATCATCCTGTAATCATGAATTATAACATAAAAATGTTGAAACTTGAAGTCCCAGAAAGGAACAAATGAAAAATAGTGTCTCCCTATGCATTGTCCCAGTTAAGTACTCAGAAGTCGTGACACACAGAGGGCCAGTTCTAACATCAAGGCTTGTATGAACCTGCCTTGACGAACTATTGATCGTATTACTAAAGTATATTGTCCTGCCTATGCCTTAATAACTCACGCAGCCTTCTTTAATCGTTGCATACATTCACATCCTACTACTTATTTAAGTTCTCCTAAACCAACTTTCGTGATGTTTCATCTATACATCCCAAGCACTTTAGTGATCTATTTTATTTGCCACTGTATCCCTATTGCCAAGCTTAGTGCATTGGACAGAGCAGGTGTTTAATAAACACCTGTTGAATGAATGAATGAATGAATGACTGTTTGGATGTCTTGATTGATGAGAGAAGGAAGAAGATCTCCTATTTATATGTTAGGACATAAAGGAAAACATTAAAGATCTGCAAGATGTGTAGAGAGGTAAAAGATCATCCTGTTTATAGTTTAATTTGGACTCTTTCTTTACCCAACACACACACACACACACACACACACACCCTTTTACATCCTTCTATTTCCACTACAGGTTGGTACAGTGTCCTGCAATTTCATGCCTGGATCTTCCCAGTATGACCCTCTGGCCTATATCACCCTCTCTTACTCTCTATTTAATTAAAATTTGCAAAATATCATTATAGAAAGTAATATAAAGTCTTACAAACTAACTTACACTAACATAAAATAAGTCTAATATGCTATCTGATGTAGGTGTAGGAGGGATTAAGTTCAAATAAAAAAGATGAATTTCAACAGATAAATTTGAGGACTCTGAGAAAAATACTTGAGCAAGAAGTATATTCCCAAATCTTTAAAGTATATATTTTTTTAATTTATAAGACTATAGTGTATCTTCTAGTTTTCTATTATGTGTAAGAAGTCATCTCAAAACTTAATGGCTTAAAATAGAATTCCATTATTATTTCTCATGTTTCTGTGAGGTAACTGGGTCCAACAGGACATTTCCCATTGAGGGTCTGTCACATGGTTCAGTGGGCATCATTAAAGTCTTAAATAAGTTAGATATTCATGGTGGCTTGTTTGCAAGGCTGGCAGGTGATGCTCTCTGTAATCCAGGAGCTCAAGATTAGAGATCCTACGTATCGAGTCCTCTTTTGGTCTGGGTTTCTCACAGCATAATAGTAAGTCCCAGAAGGGTAAGTCCCCAAAGTGAGCATTCCAAGAGGTACAAAAGAAACAGCACCAGGAGTTTTCAAATATCACTTCCATAGAATTTTACTAGTAGGTTAGTAGAATCTGGTCTGACTTAAGAAGAAGGGAATTAGACTCAACAATTTGATGTGGGTGTGACGTGTGAGCTTGAAAGGGAATTAAACTGATGGTGGCTAGATTTGGAGACAAGCTACAACAGTAGATATTCGGTATTAATAAACTTAAATTTTCGCTAATTCTTCACTTATGGCTAATGATCACTGAAGTTTGGCAGTGGTTACAATTACCCACTTACTGATAAATAAAATTGTTAAAAAAAATCAAGTGCTGCCATTTATTTATTAATTTACCCTCTTAATAAGTATTTTTTCTGACAAAATTTTAGACTATGACCTCTTAAGATTTATAATATGGTGAGTGAAAAGAATAAAACCTCACTCAGAAATAGTCACTTGTATCATTGGTGAACATTCTTCTAGATTTAGCTATTTCTTTTTCTTGTTGTATATATAAATATATCCATGTTGTGTGTGTATGTATATATACATATATACAGATATATATACATATATATGCACACATATATATCATATTAGCATTCTTAGATAAACAAATTATCTTATAACCTTTTTTTTAAGAAAATGAAGTATCGTGAAATATATTTCCATGTCCATAAAACTATATAGTGTATTCTTTGGACTTCTGGTACTTCCATGGGAAGATTAGCATTTATGGCAGAAAAAATAAATAAAATTAATTTGTTTCCAAATGTATCATAAATCTGAACTCTAAGATTAATTTTGATTTTCATAGAAACCTTGTTATGTCTTTTCCTGCACCTGGGTGTCTTAGTCGGTTAGGAGTCCAACACTTGATCTCAGCTCATGTCTTGATCTTGGGGTGGTGCGTTTGGGCTTCATGTTGGGCTTCATGCTAGGTATGGAGCCTACCTAAAACAACAACAACAACAACAACAACAATGACAAAACCAAAACCTTATTATGTCCTTAGTAAAAATTAATGTTCTCAAGTGTTGAGCATATACTTAGAGCTGTGTTGATTACTTGTTTCAGTGTATAGTAAATTAAGTTAGTGTACTTCCCAAAGAAATTATTTTCATAGTATTTGCATATTAATATTTACATGTATTAAGCTTGCAAGCTTCACTGATTGCAACAGATCAGTGGATCAAAAGTGGTTCGTTGATGGGTAAAAGAAATGATGACAATAAAACCAATAAAACTACAATTTAGAATAATATAATAATTTTAAGCCCAGTAATTCAGTGTATTATTATTGTTTTCAAACTTGGTCTGTCTCTTTTTAACTGCAGAGAATGTACTTCAAAAAAAGAGTGGGAAGACTCATGGATTCTTCTCCTACCAAGATGGGATAGGGAGGGAGACAAACCATAAGTGACTCTTAATCTCATGAAACAAACTGTGGGTTGCTGGGGGGAGGGGGGTTGGGAGAAGGGGGATAGGGTTATGGACGTTGGGGAGGGTATGTGCTTTTGGGTAAATTGGAAGGGGAGGTGAACCATGAGAGACTATGGACTCTGAAAAACAATCTGAGGGGTTTGAAGTGGCGGGGGGGTGGAAGGTTGGGGTACCAGGTGGTGGGTATTATAGAGGGCACGGCTTGCATGGAGCACTGGGTGTGGTGAAAAAATAATGAATACTGTTTTTCTGAAAATAAATAAATTGGAGAAAAAAAAATAAAGGAACTTGAAGCCTTAAAAAAAAAAAAAGAGTGGGAAGACTCAAAGCAACTGTATAGAGAGTGCAGTGTAAGAAATTGTGGTTTTTGGAGGTGGTTCAGTTCTGGGGATATAAAGGTCTGGTGAAACAAATAGAAAGGTCATTTGATCTGAGAAGAATGCTGATATTACTGAGAATGGTGCCAGAAATTTTTACAGGAATATTCTGAGGAAAGAGCTAAAATTCAATTGCTTTGAATAGTTCCTCCAGAACGACTCTAAATAATACCAGTGGTAAGGAATACACTGTTTTATTCCCAACTTTAATAGACATGTTCCTAAATATAACCCTTAAACATAGTGCTAAGTGTTTGTTTGAAATATGCCTGTTTATGAACTTTTTAAGAAAATATATTACTATTAAGAAAATATTATTATATTATTTATAATATTAAAAATTCTTTCTGCAGTTAAAAAATTCAGGCTTTTTTGGAATCTCATTATAAGTTTATGTTTTTTCTCTCTTGATGTTTTCATATTATTAATATTTTAAATACATTGACTAAATATCACTTTCTATTTTTCTAGCTAATTTCTCTAGTTTAATTCCAACAATTTTTTTTTTTCCACCAGGCCCTATAAGTCATTGCTTAAGTCACCTTTTCGGTGATCCTAAATCCTCTGTATCATCAGTATCTTCTTTAAATTCCATAGGTAATCATTATTATTACACTTTTGCTTACAGGCTCAACTTCCTTGGTCTCTCCCCACTCAACACACCAGATGGCAAAATGTCAACCCAGTGAAAAACAGATGCAACAATATTGATAGTAATAAAATAAAATTAAGAGAAAATGTTAGTCTTGGAAAATTATGCAGTAAGATGCCACTTCTGTAAATCTCAAAAACAGGCAAAACCAATTACTTAAGAATTCATTTACTTTTTAAAAACCCCAAAAAGCAAGAGAATTATAATTACTTAACTCAGGGTTGTGCTTATCTGGCTGGGGTGAGTAGGTAGAGGAACGAGCTAGGGAAAAAAGCAAATTTTGATGATGCTCTATTCATTTAAGTGGTGGGTTCATTTACATATATCTTACATATTTACGACAAAATAAGTAACATATGCAGATACAGCTTTGAGAGAGCTTTGTAAGTCCTTGTTAAGAGTTTTGGGATTTATTCTACTAACAATATAGACTGTTTTAGGAACAGGTGTGAAATTTAATATGTGTGCTTTCAAGATAAAGTTTCATTAAGTTAGCAGTTTGGAAAATGAATTAGAAGGGTAAGAATGGAAGTAGATGGACTAAAATTTATTGGACCAGTGTAGGAAAAAACTAGATGGTGATGTTGAAGATAGAATTAGTTATTGTGTTTGTATATTTTCTAGTTTGAGTCGTTTTTCTGTTATTAGAATGAAGGAGTTGTTCATGATGATTCGTTTGTTTAATATAATGCTGTAATTTAGTTATAAATGTTTATTTTAAAATTTTGTGTATTTACACAATTAAATAATTTATAGCTAGCTTGTATTATCTCTGTGAAATTTTAATATTGGTATTACATCACCTTTATCGATATTCTTAAACAGGAACATGGCTATGACCAGGAACTATTTAAATATCAAATAAATATTTTTTTGAAAGGTTTGAAAGACTTCTTTGAGCACTATTTTCAAAGGTAGCTATTCCTAAGTTTTTCATGTATTTTGGCATTTAATTTTTGCCTTTTTAAGTAGGGATGGTACATAAAATACAGAATGTTTGGTTGAATTTGAATTTCAGATAAACAATGAATAATGTTTTGGTATAAATATGTCCCAAATATCGAATGGGAATTATTTTAGTAAAAATTGTTTGTTATTTGAAATTCAAATTTAATTTGTAATCTGTATTTTTGTTTGCTAATTCTGCCAACCCTATTCTTAGATCAATTTCATTATAAATCATCGCAATAATCTACTTCATCCACATTTCAAAATTTATCATTAAATAAGTGATAAAAAATCATTTAACCATAAATCATTAAAAAGAATTCTCAGACAAGCAATTCAAGGGTTTGTCTTTTTTTTTTTCTCCATGGTTTTTTATACATGGCCCTTTCTAGTTTGTGCTTTTGGTTTTCTAGTTAGTATACCTACTGTTTTATCTTTTGCCCTCGTCCCCAAAACTACTAATCCATTTTTTCTTGCTTTCCAGTTTTCTAATTTATTAATTTATTTTTATTATTTGAATTTCTCTTATACCTGCTTAGGTTTATTCTCTCTCTTTTTGGGGGGGGATGAGAAATTAA